>NW_023046207.1:60000-67124 GCF_011762505.2 Arvicanthis niloticus
GATCCACACGGTATCCTTATCTCTGTCTTCTGAACCTGACGATGTTTCATTAGACACAGAACACAACTCTCCTATCAAGGAGAGCACATTTACTATGTAATAAATATAGTCCCTGTTTTCCTGCCCATTTTTTTCTCTTCAGTGAATTCTGACATCAAATTTCTTTTCTACTGGTCTATGCTTCCTCTCTAACAACTTTACAAGGCACTAGCTGTCTTTGATGCTTTTAAATCCTACTATAAATATCTAGGTTCAGGGCATTTCCCTCATGTAAGGCTTATCTGGTAATACACAAGGCTTTTTAATCAGAGGTGTTTTGGCTCTGTTTTTTAGTGAATTCTCAGGTACGTCAAGCCTTTCCTCTGTCACTTTCACCTCTTCTGGGTTTTCCTTGATCATATTTTGATTTATTTCCCTTTCTATCATCGATGAGTCATATTTTTGATTAACTTAAATTTACTTTTTATGTTAAATAACTATTCAGTGCACTTATTAATGGGATTCACCATCTCTGCAGATTGCATGGAGCCTGAACTAGTCACTTCTAACCACCGTTCTCCTTGACTTTATTTCTCTCTTGGTCCATTTGTCTTTTCTTCCCTAAGTATGGTTGTGATTTGAATGAGAATAACTCCCTCAAGTCTCATATGTTTGAGTATTTAGTCCTCAGTGGATGGAACTATCTGGGAAGGATTAGGAGGTGTGGCCTTGTTAGAAGTGTAACTGGGGGTGGGCTTTGTTGTTTCAAAAGCTTACACAATTCATTTTCTCTCTCTCTCTCTCTCTCTCTCTCTCTCTCTCTCTCTCTCTCTCTCTCTCCTGTGCTTGTGTCTGGAGAAGTAATGTCTCAGTACTGCTCTATCATGCACTCCTTCCCACACACGACACATACCCATACCTGTAAACATGAATATACGCATGCATGCACCATGTGCACATACGTAGAAAAAACTACATATTGATTGCGTGTTTAGACTTAGATCCTGTCTTAGGTTCTGCATTATATGTATGTAAATAGTCCAAGTAAATAATCTCAAATATGAAACACTTGCTCCTAAATGTATCAGATAAATCCAGAGTTGGTGGTGAAACATTTTCTCCCGGGATAGAGGCAACTGAGACATTACATGCAGCTGCCATGTGTGAGCTACTGATAGCATTTAGTGTGTGAGCTGATAGCATTCAGTGTGGTTCTGAAGGCCTGAACTACAGGAACTTGTGATGTTGATCTCGGTCTGAGAGCGGAAGGAGGTAAGAGATACTCCGGTTCAAGCACATTGTTGTTGATCCTAAAGACTGAGCTAAATGAGATGAGTAAGTCCAGGGCTGCAGCTGTACAACATGGAACCTACGATCAACAACACTGTGTTTAGAGATCTATTGAGAAGCTCAAACTCGAATTCCATGTACTAACCATAGTACAGTACAAAAAAAAAAAAAAAAAAAAAAAAAAAAAAAAAAAAAAAAAAAAAAAAAACCCTAAGCCTTAGACTGCCTTTCCTATGAAAAGGAAAGTGGTCAAGCTATCATAAGGATGGATATATCCTCCAACCTATCTTGGACATTTCTATCTGCCATTGAATTCTCTTCAAGACTTAAAACTATCTTCAATTGATTGTAATTACAAATAAAGTTTATCAGTGAGTTGTGGCAGGCAACAGACAAAAAACTTTCAGTTTTCTGCACGAGATCAAGCCAGTGAACATCCAATCGGGAGGAGCTCTTGTGATCCCACCTGTAGTTGAGAATCTATTGCCACTTGATGGATTTGGAGGTGGGGAGAATCTACATGGATCATGCTCAAGTGGGTGGCCATACACCTATGAATATATGAGCAGCAGAAATTGAGAAAATGCAGAAAAATAAAAGGAAAGATATAAAATTGGGAGAGAGAGAGAGAGAGAGAGAGAGAGAGAGAGAGAGAGAGAAAGAGGCAGAGAGACAGAGAGAGGAAAGGGGTTAAATATGATCAAAATATACTTTATTCATGAATGAAATTAAATTGCTAAAAATATATGTTAAAAGTTATAAAAACATAAAGATTTTCTGTAGAAAACTGTCTAAGAAGTAGTATGCAGATAGAAAAAAGCTATAACCAGTGTGTGGTGTTCTGGGTTTGTAATGATGGTGCTCTTAAGATATGCTGCCGTAAGACAGGAGAGGGCATTGTCAGATCCCTAGAAGAGTTACACAGACAGGATCACCTTGAAAATCCAGGAACTGGTTATAGACCAAGTTGGACCTCCATGTCAGTCAGAGGAATGAATATTCTGACATCTTTCAGCTAAACAAAAAAACAACCAGAGGGTGAGAAACCCCATAGATATTTTTCCAGTATAGAAAGCTGTTAGGAGCAGAATAGAAAATATGTACAAAAGGGAAAATGAACGAGATTTAGCAGCATAAAAACTGTATGCAGCCACATTGAAATTAGAAGCATCCAAAAGGTACTTGGGCTAATTCTGTTATTTTAGAGGTGAAAAAGGCAACGTGCTGAGCGGCTGTGATTTACCACAATAAAGGTCCATTAAGGACCGGAACACCTTGCTTATTTCACATTCCTAATATCTAGCACACTGTCTGGCTCATAGTAGGTGTTCAATAAACGTTAATTTCACAGAGTTAGTGGAACCAAATCAGATTAGAGAAAGCAGAAGCCCCGATCTAAGCACTAGTGTGCCGATTGGTGATTGTATCCACCACCTCCAGATATGATTTTAATTTTCAAACATCAGACAGACTGGAAATTGAACAATATAACTTCCCTTTCCACTCCCACCTCCACTGTATGTGATAAAACTCAGAAAGCAGAAAAGAAGAAAATTAAAGGGCCTGCGTGATTTACCAAATGTGTAATTAGCCTCCAATTAGACCTGAAGAGGCTGCAGCCTTCTCCTGTTGAATCTTTTAGTACCAAGTACATTGAATGCTTTGTCATGCCTTCAGCACCTCAGGATAGCCGGCCCAGCACTGGAGCCGTCTCATGCTTTGAAAATGAATCCATATTTCTAATGCCACTTGCCTTCCCCCCTTCTTACCCTATTTGTAAATGATTTATTGAGGTAGCAAATCAGATCACGATAAGATAAAGCTTTTTAGAGGTCATTAAAGAGTTTGGGGGAAGTTCCTGCAAAGACGCTCGAGTGTCGCACTGTCTGGACGATAAGGCAACTTAACAATTTATGTCAAAGTTTGCAAAATGTGTTTGTCTGATAAACAGTTTGCTCTGCGGGCATCAATCATACTTGCTCTCTGTGGTGTGTTGTATTTTTCATGAAGTGAACTTTAGTGACTTTGCCCATCTCTGGTTTTTGTTTTCTTTTTTTTTTTTTTCTTTCTTTTTTTTTTTCTTTCTTTGAGATTGCAGCAAGCTGAAGAGAGCTCCCCACTTCGCTGGGCAGCTTTTCTAGCTATCTTAGCCCAGCTGCATAGCTCAGGGTGCCAATGTGGGCAGCCTCAACAAGCAAGGGGAGGACGGAAGGACAATTTGCAGGAGCTGTGTCGTTGAGAAGAGAAGAGACAAACAGTCCTTGGATGGATGCGGATAATAGAAGCACTGGGACTAAGGAGATAAGGGTGAATGCATAGTGTGTGTGTGTGTGTGTGTGTGTGTGTGTGTGTGTGTGTGTGTGTGTGTGCCTATATGTGTTGCTGGATAGACACGCACTCTGTGTGTGTGTGTGTGGGTTGTGTAAGGATCAAATGAATGCAGCATGTTTTGAGAGTCTAAGTGTTCACCGGGATGAGGTTCTGGATTCAAGAAGCTGAACCCCACTCTCAGCTCAGACCCTTGCTCTTTCTCATTAACAAAATGGAGGTGACAATACCTGTCTACCCCCATGTTACACTGAGATCGGACACCAGAAGGGAGCTGAGACCATTTTGTAAGCAACGTCACTAAGCAAATAGAAGCCATTGTCTTAAATGGTGATTCAGGCAAGAGGATGTATTTATTATTCCTTCATAATTAAAAAGTAGTAAAATAAAATAACCCGAGACCGCGGGACGACTTGGTTCATATACATTCAGCTCTCTCAAATCTTACCGTTTCAGACACATTTTGCAACTGCTTATAAATCACTTCTCAAAATTGCCCTGAGCCGAAATGATATTTCTGAGCGCATGTTAAAAGCCTATAAGTGCTTCTGTTCTTGAACAAAGTGAAATCAGGTTACGTTAATAGAAGTATTAATTAATTTGCTCTAATTTTATTCAGCCGAATTAGCATTACTGAAAAGTCTTTCCCACCCTTGAGTACTCTAAAGTGCGTGAGGCTTTTGAGGCGGGGTGGGGTGGGGTGGGGAGTGGGGCTCCAGCTGCAGCACCTAGCATGGGTACAGGGGGAGGATTATTGTCTAATTTGGAAACCTGAGCTGTTACTTGGAAGTGCTGTGGGGTGTGTTATAATGAAAATACCAACCCACATTAGCCACGGTTGCCATAAGCAAAAATCTTAATATCTTGGCCAAACCTACTTAAGGTTCATGTAATAAACCCGCATTCCTAATTTTATTAGTGATGTGCCAAGTTAAGCACTTTGCTGGCCTTTGGACAGATTTATAGCTTGACTGTGCTGAATTAGTGGTGACTGACAAGGGGACATTGTTTTATAGGATGCTATTTAGATAAAAACCTGCAGGGTGTTTCTGTAATGTTGTCACTTCAAGTCCAAACAGGAAAAAAGAAATGTGTATTAAAGAGGACTCTTCATTAGCTTTTATGAGTTTAATCTAGTGCAGTCAAATGCTTCCTTATAAGGCAAGACACGCTAATGTACGGAGACAGCATTATCTCTGCTTCAGGTTTCAGAATAAAATGATCTGTAGTACTGTATAAGCAGAGGCCGTCCGATGAGTTACTATTTGCTAGCACTTAGAAGGGTGAGTGGTACATAGCAGGCCACAGGCCACTCCTGTGTCTATTAAATAAGCTGAGCACATAAAGGTGGGCACAGCTTTCCTCGTTCCACAGGGTATTTAGAGATGTTTGCAAAAGTAAATAAATAAAATTACCTTTTGCCCATCTGCCCCTTCTTAACCAGAATGTTTTGCTAGGGGGAGTTTCTAAACCCTTAGCAGTTATTTTCTCCCGCAGTCTGTAAAATGTAGAGACCTCTCGTAAAAGGGGAAAGGCCAGAGCTTTCTATTTCTTGTTGACAGCACTGGCCTTCCTGCTGGGTTTTTCTAGTGAAAGCAACCTGCTTGTGGGTTTGGAGGGAGCCTGCTAGTTTCAGAAGGGTATTGGTGTAGAGCTGGGGTTTGGGGCCTCACTGTTCTTCACAAATATCAGCTGGATGGCTTTGTGAACAAACAAGTTGGCTTCTCTCCTGATTTGGTTACAAGTCCTCCTTAGAAACAAAAGCCAAGGTCTATAAACAGGTTTTCCCCTCGGCCTATGGAGATCCTTTAGCCTGAATGTCAAGTTCATTAATCCAAATCCAGACACTTCTCTTTTTCCTTTATACATGTATTCATACATACATATACAAAATGAACAAGACCCACTTGAACTCTCTATTCTCCTCTACGATTAAAGAAAAAAGCTTATCAGGGTTGCTGGTGTATGGAGTCACCACAAACCTTTAGTGTAAGCTCAAAACTCTAAATGGAAGATCTTCCAGGGTACCTTAGAATCTGTGTTAAACTCATTTTAAGTTGCCAAACAAATGGAAGGAGACAATAGTTATGGTCGTGTTCTCATATTTCCCAAACATGGGTGTCTATTGCCTGTACATCAGCAGCAGACCCACAGAGCAAGCAGATTTCGGTCGACTCAGGCAGACTGCAAGCAGTCTCTGCTTTGACTTGCTCATGCCTGTGGATACTTGGGGTCAAAGCAGTTTACAAGAATACTGGAAGGTTTTTCACTGTCATTTTTGTGATTTGCTGGAATGAATGAAAATATCCTAAACATCCTCCTTATGTCCGCCAACCACCCTTTTCTAGCCATGAATTTTAACCTTAGTCACCTAAGCATCAAACCCACAGGTTAAACATGTACAAACTCCAGAGAGAGACTGGAGACTGCCAGCAGCTGCCACTTCTGGGACTTGCACCCCTAAAATAGGCACACTTCTCCAAGGCTTCCCAACCACTTTAGAAATTCAGATTCAAGGGACATGAGTTAGTGGTGACTTGTGTTATTTCATGTCTCTATGTTCTTAATTTCTTGCTGGAATAGCTGCCTATTAAACTTGGTTTTCCAAGAACTGTGGGTGGGATATCCCAAGGCTTCCTTGTTTCAACCAGGAATTAAACTCAGAGGCAGCGCCCCCTACCTCTGCTTGTTTAGAAAGTTACGAAAGGGACGGGGAAGGGTCTAGCATCCAGTAACTTTCTAAGAAGTTTGAACTTAATGAAGCATTTGGAAAAGGGGGCAAGAAAAGGTCTTTTCAATAATTTTTTTTTTAAAAAAATAGTTATGTTAGACCAGACACGTTGCCTGCTTTGTTGTATTCACTTGGCTTGGTGACATTCAAGGCAGGTATGGCCTGAGTTTAGCACATGTCAATGTGGATATGGGGTATTAAGCCCTGAAAGTCATCAAAGTACCTAATACCCTTTGTCAAGACCCATGCTCTGTATTGTTCGTCTGATACAATACCCAAATTTTAATGTGTGTTATATGCCTGTCTACAGTTGTTGTTTCTGTTATTTTTCTGTTGCTGTGATAAAGTAATACAAGGCTAAAAGAGAAGAGGATTATTTTGGATTCCAGCTTCAGAGAGCTAAAGTTTATCATGCTAAAGAAAACAAAACCTAGCAACGGGCAGGAAAGGCCTGGAGGCAAGAGCCGGAAGCTGGTTAATCACATATCATCCATACACAGGAAGTAGAGAAAGAGAGAGCAGGAAGTGGAACCAGGGTACAAAACATCAGAACCCAACTCCAATGATGTGTTTTCTTCAGCAAGGCTCCACATCCTAAATTATGTAAATTTCCCAAACACGACCACCCACCAGGGACCAAGTGTTTAAAGACACATCACCAGGCTTTCCTAGGCATCTGTATGTCTCCATAAATGCACAAAGATAAGCATGTATAGTGAAATTTGATGATGAAAAATGAATATGAGTGTAATACTGGCATTCAAATACTGTTCCAGGGCGCCACCTGATAGCCTTG
>NW_023046208.1:0-66917 GCF_011762505.2 Arvicanthis niloticus
CTCAACTTTCTTTCTACTGTGGCAGTTGTTTTGTCTACAAATTTGTCTTGTCTCATATAAACCAAGCATCACTATATCTTTTGTAATTAATAGAACTACAGGGAAAAAGGTGCTGTCAGAGTAGCCCATATGGAGGCTGCTTGCACAGAATGCTTAGAATGGCAGTTTTCATTCCCCAGCACTCCCTCAAAACTCACACACTATTCATTATTTTAAAGTTTCTGAGTGAGCCAGTTATTTATTATTTCAAGATATTCACATTAATGGAAGACAACTAAAAATAACCATGAGATAATACATGAATTATCAAATATGTTGAAATTGAGGAATTTTATGAAGGAAAAAATCCAGATTGCTCTGATATTTAGTCCTCAAAACATAAAGAAAGTAATTGAACACTGTATTTTTGTTGTTTTTCAACAGGATCACAATGTATGGACACTGACCCATGTAGTGATATGAAGTCAGTAATATGATATATCTATTATGAAAACCTAAGTAAAGATCCATTTTATAACAAAGTCAAATTGCTGTTACGTGATTCGAGAGGATACATATTGTGGAATAGGTTAAAAATCTTTTCATTTATAAAAAGACACTACATGCATCAGTAGTTCATTTTAAATAAACAAAGCTCTTTCAGGTGATATAATGGGAATTGGAAATTTCTTAGAAACAATTCCTTAATTAAATGTGAATCCTAAAAATGTTTGGAAGCAAATTAAGAAAGGATACAACTACACACATATTTGATTTCCTTAGTGACTACTCTAGCAGGAGCAAACCTCTTTTTATAATAGAATGTATAGAATCAATAGAGTACTCACTCTTAATCTTACCTGTATCATCATGGGAAGGTGTTTTCAGGATAGATTTTAGCTGTTCTGGTGGACTTCCTTCACTATGGTGTATTTGAAGAGTGTTATTTAATATTCAGAGAAAACACCAATCAAATGCTTTGAATTCTTTGTTGTTTAATTTCCTAATTTATATTACATTGTAAATTATAAAAAAAAATCTATTAATTTGTTCTTCAACCTATAGATTGTGTTTAGGGACACTTTCCTTACCACTTTTCCTCATGTGAAAGAAAGAGAAGAATTTAGCCCAGAAAACTTAGACCAACAAAACCATATAAAGATACACACACACACACACACACACACACACTCACACATGTAAAGACACTAGTACCACTTCCTCCTTTGTTTTGGAGGCTGTACTGACTGATGGTTTTATCTACAGACTCAATGTCAGTCTGTGCCCCTGGAGCAGCACATCACTGTCTCTCAGGATACTTTGTGCATATTTCACTGATGATGGTGTTACCACCCTAGAGGTTGTTTGTGGATGATCAAATAGATTTCTGTTGCTGCTAGAACTCTAAAAACCCACCATAGCTTTTGTAATGTTCAAGCCACTTGGTCGCAATTCATGCATGAATGAATCCTGAAACAACAATCTGCCCGTTTCTATGCCAAACAAGCATTTCTACGAACTCAATAAGGTAATAACAAGAGCAAAGAAAATTAAAACGTAGTGGACATTTGCAGTTTTCTGTGGAACTGTTTAAAATTCCAAATAGAAGTTAACATGTGTATTTTGCAAGGAGTCTTTGAACAGTTGTAAATTTTTGAATCTTCACTTTGGACATTAGTTTTGAGGATTTGTGGTATTTTCAAACATGGAATCAAAAAGCAATTTAATAATGTTTAGAAAATATTTTGTTGATACATGGCCCAAATAAAGAGGACAATATAGTTGTCCTCTCTTGTGGAAGTCATTAATCCTAAGGAGCACAGAATTAGCTTGAAATACAACTTTTAATTTTCTACCACACCACTGTCTAACCTAGCATCCTGGAAAGGAATGGATAAACCTTCACCTCTATGTTCATATCCATCTCATGTGGAAGATAAAAGCCCCTTTGATAGAGAGATAAATAATAGTCACAGTGTCGTTTAGCTCTGTATATTCAGATAATGTATTAGCAGTCAAAGGATTCATTACTCTTGAAAACAGATCATGGGAACAGATCATTGATGGATGGAGCATTCTGGAAAACATGGGTGCCTTCCAAAGTCTATGAAAGATGCTGCACCAAAAATTCCTTTACATGTACAGCTGGTGTCAAAGGAGGAAAGAAATGTGTTGGCATCCTGTAGAAAGGACTGATAACTGAGAATCATCCCAAATTATGCAAGCTCTCAGACAAGAAAAATATCTGAAATGATAACTACAAGAGTGGGCCGTAGTTCACAAATTGAATTCAGTAAGGCTGTGAAAAGCCAAAGAACCTCAGATGGACATCAATGTGCATAGTTAATCCCAGAAGGTTCTTTATCCAAACTGGTGAGTTGGTTCTTGGAAATGTTCATGTTCATATGAACTACCCTGAGCGTGCTAAACATACATTCATAATACTGTGGGACATGTAAGACACAGGTCTCAAAGTACTCCCAACTAGAATTTGCTTCTTATCTTTGAATTCACCTAGTATTAATGTATTGTTAAACCTTACCAGGACGAAGACCTCTGATGTTTAACAACAAACTCTCCTGAGAATAAAAACAAAATATCTTTTATTACAAGTATAGAAAGACATTACATATAATAATGATCAGACTCATTGTTAGCATCAATTTCTATGAGGCCAAGCTAGAGACTATTCTAGAGTAAATATTCATTTGTAGCAAATTACTTCACGTAGAACCATTCTATTCCCTGTATATTTCAAATCAAAGGTGGCAGTAATTTATCAAACATTAATGCCTAAAAATAAATACCCATACACAATTGTGATGATCCTAAATGAACTCTCTCAGACTGATCGAGAGCACAGTCCTCACCAGGATAATCAACTGGTTCAAAAATAACTTCTTGTGGTTCTTTCTAACTCTAGCCTAATGGTTCTGGAAAGAATTATAGCTTGAGTCTGGTGGCACACAATGTGAATCTCAACACTAAGGGGGCAAATGTACATGGATCTCTGTGGATTCCTGGACCAACAGAGCTGTGTTTAGTGAGACCATGTTTCAACTCCATCCCTAAAAAGAGTAAAACCCAGAGCTCTACTGCAAGGCATCACCTGAGTTCCGTTCTCTGTCCATAATTAAATCCAACTTCAGCAGGTCTTCTGCAGCAGGAACATCCAAGTTAGACCTCTTCACCTCGAATGCTCTGCCCAGTTTCCCAGAGACATACACTGTCCTCCGACTTCCAATGTCCAAACAAAGGTAGCCCACCTCACCACTCCTGTGCAGGGATAACCAGTTGGCTAAAACCCAGCATAAGAACACAACCAACAAGAGCTAAATCAATATGACACATCTAGAGCCCAGTAACCTCTGGATATCCTAATACAGTCAAAGCACAATAAACGTCTTTAAATCCAATCTTAGTAAGATGACTGAGGAATTTAAAGGGAAAATTAATAAATCCCTTTCAACATATAGGAAAATACAATCAAACAGGTGAAGAAGATGAATTAAACAATTCAAAACCTGCAAATGGTAAAAGAAGCAGTAAAAAAAACACAAATTTGTGTTTGAGGGAAACATGGAGATGGAAAACCTAAGAAAGAGAACAGGAACAGAAGCACAGCCAACAGAATAAAAAATAACGAAAGACATGATCTCAGGCCTAGATGATATAATACACAAAACTAATACATCAACCAAAGAAAATGTTAAACCTAAAAATTACTGACTCAAAGTCATCAGGTCATCTGCAACAGTGTGAAAAGTCCTACCAAGACTAATAGGGATGAACAAAAGTGAAGAGAGCACAGCTCCAAGGACAAGAAACTATTTCAACAGAGTCATAGAAGAAAAATTTACCCAACCTAAAGAAAGAGTGCCAATCAAGGAAGGAGAAGCTTGCAAAAGACCAAATTGACTGGTGTTCCCAACACAATAATCCTCCCTCCACAAACATGAAAATGACAGGAATTATCAATCACTGGTTGTTGATATCTCTCAACATCAGTGAACTCATCTTCTGCAATTAAAAAGACACAGGCTGACAGGCTGATGTGGAAACAGGACCCATCCTCCGGTTGCATACAAGAAACATACCTCAGCAAACAAAGATAGACATTGCCTCAGAGTAAAGGACTGGAAAATGTTTTTTCCAAGAAAAGGGACTTGGGATGAAAGCTGAGTAGCAATTGTAATATCTAAATAAAATAGACTTCCAACCAAAATCAATGAAAGAGACACGGAAGGATATTTCAAACTCATCACAGAAAAATACACAAGAGAACATATCAATTCTAAGTACCCAAATCAAAGGGGCCTTCACCTTTGTAAAAGAAACATTACTAAAGCTTAAATCCTACTTTAAACCCTACACATTAGTAGTAACATACTGCAGCATCCCACTCTCACCACTAGACAGGTCATTGAGTCAGAAACTAAACAAATGTTATGAATCAAATGGGCCTAACAGATACCTACATACCATTTCACCCAAATTCGAAAGAATACACTTTCTTCTAAGCACCTCACAGGATCTTCTTCAAAATTGACCTATACTCAGCCACAAGACAAGCCTCAACAGCTACAGGAAAATTAAAAGAACCCCTTCTGTCTTATCGGACCACCATGGATGAAAGCTGGAAAGCAGCAAGAACAGAAACATCAAAAGCATACATAAAATCTCATGGGAGTGAACAACTGTCTACTCAGTGACCACTGGATCAGTGTCAAAATGAAGAAAGACATGAAAGACTTTGTAGAATTCAATGAAAGTGCAGGCACAGAATACCTAAACCTATGGGATACAGTGAATGCATGCCAAGAGGAAAATTTCATGGCACTTAGTGTCTTTACAAAGAAATTGGAAAGATCTCGTACTAACAATTTAAAAGTACATCTAAATGCTCTAGAAAAAAAGAAGCAAACACGCACAAGAGTAGATGGCAGGAAATAACCAAACTCAGAGCTGAAATCAACAAACTGGAAACAAATAGAACAATACAAATAACTAAACCAAGAGCTGGTTCCTTGAGAAAAATCAACAAGATAGACAAACTCTCACCAATCGAACTAAAAGGCACAGAGACAGTATCCACATTCACAAAGATAGAAATGAAAAGGGGGGACATAAAAACAGACACGGAGGAACTGGAAAGAACCATCAGGTCTTACTTCAAAGAATGCAGTGCACAGATTTGGAAAATCTAAACAAAATGAACAATTTTCTTGATAGACACTACTTACCAATGTTAAATCAAGATCATATAAACAATTTTAAAGAAGTATAATCTCTAAGGAATTTGAAACACTCATAAAATCTCCCAATCAAAAACTGCCCGGGTCTTTTCTCTCAAAGTAAATAGCCAGGATTGGCTATGAGACTATAGGTCTTCAACCCTGACAGAAATCCAGAGTGACTGAGTTGACTGAAATTATGGGAAGCACAAATCATAGCTTCTAAAATGTAGTCAACTTAGAGAGACCGCTGACACCTGGACAGCCCCTATACTACAGAATGTTGGAGCATCAAATCTTCAGTCTTCTGGCCAAGAAGCATCTGACAGACCTTAGTGATGCAGAGTTATTAAGGGCTGATTACTCTGTCTAGGCAGATATAATCAGTCGACTATTCTGCAAGTGTGTCCTTTTCTAGACAGTAATTTGTCTGTAGATGGAAAGAGGCAATTCTTGCCTTGTGGCTGTCTCTGCACAACTGCAGTAACTCCAAGGATGCTCAATTTCTTCAGCTGCCATTTATTCTAAGCCAAGAAAAAAGCCAGGTTCAGAACTAAATGTTTTAGTTAGGATAGATGACAGAGGTTCTGGTTAATCAACAAAATGATGGGCTGGGTATTAGGACTATCTTGTACCTCACTGGTACAAATAGGAATAATTATGCTCTAATTGTATTTTGAGAGAAAAGTGTTATTGTAACAGGAAGGGTGATATGTAGGAGGAGCTAAGGGGGAAGGAGTACCGAGAGGAAGAGATGCAGTAAGGAGAGGAGAAGATGAAGGAGAGGAGAAGCAAGGTGATGAGAGAGAGAAAGAGAGAGAAAGAGGGGGCGCATGGAGGCAGTTGTTCACGTGTCTCCACCAGTCAAAGATAGTTGATATATCTAGGTTGGGTATTAGGTTACACTTCTGATTGAGCATTACCAAACTTATAAAGCTTTTGACTAACATTTTAAAAAATTGTATAAAAGTAAAAAGGGAAAGGGGGCATGGGATAGGGGTTTTTTAGGGAGGGGAAATGGGGAAAGAGGATGGTATCTGAAATGTAAATAAAATATAAAATAAAATAAAATAAACTGCCCGGGACCTTATGGCTGAATTCTACCAGAATTTCAGAGAAAGAGATAATACCAATACTTTTCAAACCATTCCACAAATTAGAAACAGAAGTAACATTACCAAAGTCATTCTATAAGGCCACAATTACCCTGATATGTAAACCACAACAAGTGTATAGTACAACCAAGAGATTATTACCCCAGAATATAAAATCCTCTAGTCACAAAATAATCAAAACACTGAATGTACAGAAGAAAGAAGAATCTCAAAAAGCCATGAAGATCAAAAGGCAAGCAACATCAAACATATAAAGAAGGCCCAATCCAAATTACTCCAACCTTCTCAACAGAGACTTAAGAGACAAAAGGGCTGAAGAGATGTCTTCCAGACCTTAAGAGACTACAACTGGCAGCCCAGGCTACTGTACCCAGCAACATTTCCATTCAATATAGATGGAGAATAAAAGATATTTTATGACAACACCAAATGGAAACAATACCTTTCTACTAATCCGTCACTAGGGAGGACACTACAAAGAAAACTCCAACACAAGGAGAGTAACTATGCTCAAGAAAACACAAGAAGTTAATCATCCCACAGCAAAACCTACAGAAGGGAAACACACACAACAACAACAAAATAATAAGAACAAACAATCATTAGTCACTGATACCTCTCGACATTGATGGATTCACTTAGCAAATAAAAACACACAGTCTAACAGAGTGGATGTATAAACAGGATCCATCATTCTGTTGCATATAAACACACATGTCGGCAACAAAGATAAACACTACCACAGAATAAAGGGCTGGCAAAAAGGATTAAAAATCAAATGGACTGGAGAACCAAGCTGGAGTAACCATTCTAATATCTAATAAAATAGACTGTCAACCAAAAGTAATCAAAAGAAATGTGGAAGGATACTGCATACTAATCAGAGAAAAAAAATCCACCTAGATGATGTCTCAATTCTGAATAGCAACGCCTGAAATGCAAGGGCATCCTCCTTCAGAAGGAAACATTACCCAAGATTAAATCACACATCAAACTCCACACATTAACAGTAGGGGTCATAAACACCCCATAATCACCAATGGACAGGTCACCAAAAGAGAAACTAAACAGATAGACAGGTAGATGTCATGAATGAAATGGACTTAACAGATGTCTACAGATCATTTCACACAAACACCAATACATGTATATTCTCAGCACTTCATGACACCTTGCCTAAATTGACAATATACAGATACAGATCTGCATCAACAGATACAAGAAGACTAAAATAACCCCTTGCATCTTATAAGGTCACTATGGATTAAAGCTGGATTATATCAACAAGAGAAACAACAGACATCCTACGATCTCATGGATACTGAAAACCTCTATGCTCAATGACCACTGGTGAAAGGAGAAAGCAAAGACTCTAGAATTCAATGAAAATGAAGGCACAAAGTATTCAAGCTTATGGGACACAATAGAAGCAGTGCACATCGGAAAGTTCATAGCACCATGTCCCTTCAAAAGAAATTGGAGAGATTTCATACTGGCAACTTAACAGCACATCTTCACTCTGAAGATAAAACAGAAGCAATCACATTCCAGAGGAGTAGAATGCATGAAATAGTCAAATATAGAAACAAAGAAAACAATACAAAGAATCAACAAAACCAAGTGCTGCTTAATCAAAACTATGAGATTCCATTTACAGCCCTCAAAAAAGCAAAGATCAAAAAGTCAAGTGAAAGCACAGGCTGGCGAAGATGTGGAGCAAAGGGAACACTCCTCCATCACTGGTGGGAATGAAAACTTGTACAGCCATGTTGGACATCCCTTCTGTGGTTTCTCAGCAATCTGAGAATAGTTCTACCTCAAGACACAGCTATTACTCTCCTGGGCATAGACACAAAACATGTCCCACTATAGCAAGGGCCATTTCTTCAACAATGTTCACAGCAGCTTTATTCATAATAGCCAGACACTGGAAACAACCTAGATGTCCCTCAACTGAAGACCATATAAAGAAAATGCTGTACACCTGCACAATGGAATACTATTCAGCTATTAAACAAAGACATCCTGAATTCGGCAGGTAAATAGATGGGACTTGAAAATATCATTCTGAGCTCCAACAGGACTTGTGTGGTATGTACTCACTTGTAAGTGCTTATTGTTCAAAAATTACAGGTACACTCCAGAGACACAGAGAAGCTAAACAAGAAGGAGGGCACAAGTGAGGATGCCTGAACCTCACTTAAAAGAGGGAATAAAATAGTCATAAGAGGCAGATGGAGGGAGTAAACTGGAGAGGAGAGGACACAGGGAGGGGAATTGGAGGAGTTCAGGATCAGGTATGGGGAGGAAGAAGAGAGATGGCTAGATGGCCATGAAAATGAATGGAAATCTGCAACTGAAGATAGTGAAGAGGTGGGGGTATCTCTGATGAGACAGAGATCTAGGATAAAGGAGGCACCCAAGAAACAATTGGGATGACCTTAGCTGTGACTCACCACATTGGGGATATGGACCCAAAATTTATTTTCTCTACAAAAAAAATTCAGGCCCAGGAGATGAAGCAGAGACTGAAGGAATGAGCAACCAGCAGCAGCAGAAATCAAGACCCATGTCACGAGCAAGCATCAGTCCCTGACATTATTGATATTCTGTTATGTTTGCAGAGTTGTCCTCTGAGAGGCTCCACCCATTTGCTCACTTGGACAGATACTGATACCCACAGCCAAAGAGTGGATTGAACTTGGAGATTTATTTGGAAGAATAGGAGGAAGGATTGAAGACCCAAAATGGGATAGCAACTCCAAAGGAAAACCAACAGAGTAAATTAATGAGAACCCTCAATGCTCTCAGGATATGAACCACCAACCAAAGAACATACATGAGCTGGACCTAGGACTTCTGGCACCCATGTAGCAAATATGCAGCTTGGTCTTCATGTGGGTCCTGAAGAACTGGAGCGAGGGCTATCCCAGTAGCTATAGCCTGTCTATAGGATATGATGTACTAGCTGGGCTGACTTGTCTAGGCTCAATGGGAAAGGAAGCACCTAGCCTGAAAGACATGAGAAGTGAATGTTTGGGGAGATACACAGGCCAGCCCTATCCTCTCAGAACAAAAGAGGAGTGAGATATGGGGGAAGCATTGTGAGAGGGAAGTGACTGGGAGACAGCCAGTGAGCTGGAATGCATAAACATGAAACATAGCTCTACAGTTAGGCACATTGGTGCTCTTCCAGAGGACTACAGTTCAGTTCTCGGTACTGTCTGCAAAACTCCAACTCCAACTCTAGGAGAATGCTGTCCTCTGGCTTCGGGGGTCATGTATACATATACGATTTTAACAATAAAAATAATTCTTTAAAAATGAAAAGAGACAATGTGGTACATGTATCCAATGGAATTCTATTCACCTATTAAAACAAAGACATAATGAATTTTGAAGTCAATTTGATAGAACTTGAGAGGTAACCCAGACTCAAAAAGCATATTCGCAATAAAGTACAGTGTGGGGAGCCGACAGAAGGCGGATATCATCCTTGCAGCCATCTTGAGCCATATACCCTGATAAGAGATTTGATTACAAAAGCCTACAACAGTTGAGCACACTCTGATAACATCTTGCTTTAGATACCCAGGATCTTTCCTTGGGCATGTGAGACTTAAAGGCATGACTTAGAGATCAGATTTAGAGACAAGGCCTAAGGGCATGACTTAAAGGCATGACTTAGAGGCGTGGCTTAGAAGTGAGACATATAAAAGGAGAGAGGCAGACAGAAGAGAGGAGTACAACTTGGAACTAGGAATTAGGTTAGAGAATAGAACTTAGATTACAACATGGAGTACAACTTGAACTAGGAATTAGGTTAGAGAGTACAACTTACAGTACAACTTGGAGTAGTTATTAGGCATTAGGTAGAAGACACTTGGACTAGAGAACTCGGAAGAACTAGGAATTAGACATTAGGCACTTAGCACTTGGGAGAAGTAACCTGGAACATGGAGGCACTAGGGACTAGGAACACAAGACTTGGGACTTGGATTAGGAAGAGAGACTGAAGAATAAACGGGACTGAATCATACTCTCTCTGGTCTCCATTCTTCAAGTCGGTCCTCACTCTCTCTCTTACTGAACCCTGACCCACAGACTGGAGCAGCTTGGGGCAGTGTGGGCTGTAACACTTTAGCCCCCAAGGCTTTTGGCAGTGTAGGTCTCAACATTGATAGAGTGGTCTGAGACATTTTGGCCCCCAAATGTAGGGTAGCTCTGGCCGCAATATTGTTGGCCCCCAACGTGGGGCAGAGAGGTCCACAACAGTACAGGATGACCATACTATACTCCAGAGACCAAAGGAAGATAAACAAGAGGTAAAAACCAAGGCAAGGTTGTTTGAATCTGACTAAGAACAGAGAATAAAATAGTCATAGGAGGCAGATGGAGGGAGGGAACTAGGTGGGAGTGGGGATGGCCATGGAAATGGGGTGTTTCAGTATCAGGTGTGTGGAGGTGCAGGGAAGATGTCCTGATGGCCATGAGAATGAATGGGAAAGAATGCAGGTGGCAGTGGTAGGGGTTGTGGGAGAAAATTCGCATGTTTGTCACATTGCAAGCTGAAAAAGCCTTTGATAAAATCAAACACCTCTTCATGTTAAAAGTCTTGGAGACATTGGTGCTAAAATATGCATACCTCAACAAAATAAAGGTACTATATGACAAGCCAATGGCCAACAACCACTTAAATGGAGACAAACTTAAAATCAGAGACTAAACAAGACTGCCCGCCTACATAAGAGACCTCAAAGAATTGACCAAAGGACACCTACACCAAAGGGGATAAACACCTTAAGCAAAATGGCTGGATAAAATAGTAACTCAAAAATATCAGTAGCCCTCCCTTATATAAAAAAATAATTGGAATAAGAAAACATTTAGTAAAACAAAACCCTTCACAATAGCCACAGATAATTTAAAATACCTGGATATAACTCTAATCAAGCTACTGAAAGACCTGTCTATCCAAAGCTTCAAGTCTCTGAAAAAGAAATTGAAGACATCTGAAGATGGAAAGATCCCATGCTCATGGATGGACAGGATTAACATGGTGAAAATGGCCATCTTACAAAAATCCTTTTCAGATTCAATGCATTTCCCATCAAAATTCCAACACAATTAGGTGCAGAACTTGAAACAGCAATTCTTAGCTTCCTATCAAAAACGAAATGCAGAATAGCTAAAAATACCTTAAATAATAAAATAATTTCTGAATGTATCACTATCCCTCATCTCAAACGTACCACAGAGCAATCATGATAAAGACTGCATGGTATTAGTATGGGAACAAACAAGTTGATGCCTGGAATCAAATCAAAGACCCAGACATGAACTCACATACCCACTAACACTTGATTCTGACAGAGAAGGCCAAGGAATACAATAATTTAAAAAAGAAAGAAAACATCTTCAACAAACGGTGCAAGTCTAACTGGATGTCTACATGAGGATGAATGCAAATAGAGCCATAGTTATCACCCTGCACAGAACTCAAGTTCACATGCACCAAAGACCTCAACATAAACCAGACAGACTAAATTTACTAGAAGAGAAGGTGGGAAATAACCTGGATACTTGGGTACAGTAGACAATTTCCTAGCAGAACACCCAATGTCTTAGGCTCTAAGATCAACAATTGAAAAATGGGGACTCATGAAACGGAAAAACTTCTGCAAGTCAAAGAACACAGTCAATAGGACAAAATGGAAGCCTACATTTTGGAAAAAGATACCCACCAACAGCACACTTGACAGAGAACTAATGGCTAAAATATATAAAGAACCCAAGAAGTTAAAAATTTAAAAATGGGGTAAAGAGCTAAACAGACAATTCTCAATGGAGGAATCCCAGAAGATCGAGAAACACCTAAATGTGCAAAGTCTTTAGTCATCAGTGTAATGAATGTCAGAAGGACTCAAAGATACCATCTTACACCAGTCAGAACGGCTAAAATAGAAAACTCAAGTGACAGCACAGGCTGGCAATCATACTGACCAAGGGGAACACTCTTTCATTGCTGGTGAGAGGGCATAATTTTACAATCCCTTTTGAAAAGTAATCTGGCAGGTTGTTTTTCCCTGAAAATTAGGAATAGTTCTGCCCCAAGACACAGCTAGTCCACTCCTGGGCATACGCCCTAAAGATGCTCTACCAAACCATCTCAAGGACACTTGCACAACTATGTTTGTAAAACCTTTATTTGTAATAGCCGGAAACAGAAAACAACCTAGATGGCCTTCAACTGAAAAAGTGGATTAAGAAAACGTGGTATATTTACACAATGAAATATCATTCAGTTATTACCAACAAGGAATCTGCAAAAATTGCAGGTCAATAGATGGAATTTGAAAATATGATCCTGAGTGAGGTTATCCAAACCCAGAAATGCAGGCATTGTGTACACTCACTTAGAAGGGAGTGCTCTTTTGGCATAAACTGTAGAATAATCATGCTAAAATCCACAGACCTAAAGAAGGTAAATAGTGAGGGCCTGAAGTAAGATGCTTGAATCTCACTCAGAAGGGAAAATAAAGTAGACATCAGGGGTTGATTTAGGGAGGGAAATTTGTGGAAGAGGGGTAGAGGAACTGAGGTGGGGAACAGGTGTACGGTGAGGGCAGGGAGAAGAGATACCACAGGGGAGGCATTTCTGTGATGAGACAAAGACCAGAGTCCATGGGGGCTCTTAGGAATCTCTATTGATGAGTCTAGCTGAGTCTACTAGCAGTACATGATATGAAGCTTTAAGTGGTCATCTCCTCTAGCTAGGAGGGACTTCCAGTGGAAGGAGGAGGAGGATACTCACGCTCTCACAAAAACACCCTACGTACAAGATATTCAGGGATTAGAATGAAACAGAGATGAAGGGAAGACAACCAATAACTGGCCCAACTTGAGACCTACCCTGTGGGAGAGAGCCAGTCTTTGACATCATCAATGATATTGTGCTATGCCTGCAGATAGGAGCCTAGGATAACTCTTCTGAGAGGCTTCATCCAGCAGAGGCTGGAAACAGATGTACACACCCACAGCCAAACATCAGGAGGCTTTTGGGGACTCTTTGGAAGAGTTGGGGGGAGGACACTGAACTCAAAGGAGGACAGTGTGATTGAGGGGTCAGGGACACCACAAGAAAACCTAAAGAATCAACAAATCTGGGCCCATGAGGGCACACAGAGATTGAACCACCAATCAAAGTGCATGCATGGGCTACACATAGACCCCCTCCACATATGTAGCAGATATGCAGATTGTTCCTCGTGTGGTTTCCCTAAAAACTGAAGTGAGGACTGTTTCACACTCTGTTGCCTGCATTTGGATTCCTTTCTGCGATTTGCCTGTCTGGTCTCAGTGGGAGAGGAGCTAAAATCTGGACTCTTAGTTAGGGTAATAGGGCCAGCTACTGTATACTACATTTATATTCACTATAAAAACCTTACCTCTATTGAACCTGACATGCGACAGTCTTCTCTTCTCTCTTCTTTTCTTACTTATCCTGAGGCAAAGGTTTTAAAGTTATCATTATTGTGCTCTTCATAAGAAAAACATTTAGCTAGTGTTTTAAGTACTTTGTATATGATTCCCTACTGTATCTTACATTAGATGTTTACAAACAATATTTTTTTGAAACAGAATCTCACTCTAGCCATGCTGGTCTGAAAACCACTCTATGGACCATGTTGGCTTTAATTCGCAGAGAGCTCTGTATCTTCTACTTCCCAAGTTCTGAGATGAAATCCATGGGC
Organism: Arvicanthis niloticus; assembly: GCF_011762505.2. Lineage (NCBI taxonomy): Eukaryota > Metazoa > Chordata > Mammalia > Rodentia > Muridae > Arvicanthis > Arvicanthis niloticus. The sequence continues at coordinate 14,083 of NW_023046208.1, forward strand.
CAACAGAACTAGACAAACAGTGTTGAGTTCAGTTGTCAGCAATTGACTATGATTGCTGACTGCTATCCTTCCTACCTTTTCTCAAGAGAAAACATGAGTAATAGTTAGCTTTTAATTAAAACACAAAGTGTAGACACAAAATATCTCTCTCTCTCTCTCTCTCTCTCTCTCTCTCTCTCTCTCTCTCTCTCTCTCTCACACACACACACACACACACACAAACACACACTCACACACACTTTGTAAACCATTAAACACAAGATTGGGCAGGCTCAGAGTGGTACGGCTCTAGAGTCTTCTGGAAGACTAGGAGGAAGAATTCCAGGCCTGGAGGAGCTAGGAACTCCAGAGGACGACCAACAGAATCAAATACCGAGGACCCTTGGGGCTCTCTGAGACTGAACCACCAACCAAAGAACAAACATGGGGTGGGCAGACACCTCCCTGCACGTATGTAGCAGATGTGCAGCTAGGTCTTCATATGGGTCCCAATCAACTGGGATGGGGGCTATTGAAAAGATCTATTGCCTGTATGTAGAATATATCCTAGCTGCTTTGCCTTGTCCATCCTCTGAGAGAGAGGAAGTGCCTTCCTTGCAGGGACTTGAAGTGCCAGGGTGTGGATATATAGGGCTCCCCAACTACTCAGAGGTGAAGTGGAGGAGGGACAGGGAAAGACTGTGGAATGGGGTGACCACGAGAGGTTCAGTGAGCTAGATGTAACAGAAATGAGAAAAAAATAAATTAAATTTTTGCAAAAAGGATTAAAGATTTGAAATAGAGTGAGCTATCTCTAGCAAGGCTCATCTTAAATCACAGAGCTATATGCTTTAAGATAGAAATAATGGCTCAACAGAAACAGATACAGATGTGCACTAAACAGAAACGTTCAGCATAAACAAGTGTATTTCCTATGGAAAGGGCATATGGCATTGTAAGAACAACATTTTTCAGAGATAAACATTCACAGCATTCAGGACGAGATTTATAATGCTAAAGTACCAGACTCTGTGGAAAGAAATGAACTAAGTTCAATGTCTTGAACTGTGGAATCACCAAAGTTGCTGGGTACTTGTAAAAGGACACTTTAGACACCATCTTTCTCCCAGCGAAAGGTAGTTTTCTTTTTCTTTTTTTTTTTTTTTTTTTTTTTTTTGTTTGTTTGTTTGTTTGGTTTTTTCGAGACAGGGTTTCTCTATATAGCCTTGGCTGTCCTGGAACTCACTTGGTAGACCAGGCTGGCCTCGAACTCAGAAATCCGCCTGTCTCTGCCTCCCAAGTGCTGGGATTAAAGGCGTGAGCCACCACAGCCCGGCGAAAGGTAGTTTTCTGCTGAAAACTCAAAACAGCTCATTAGGAAACACTATTTGTTTCCTGGAGTTATGTATGGTATAATTCTTAAAAATGTCTTATGTTGTCATCTTTGGGGTCCTAGGTTATAAAATTTCAGACATAGAAACAGTGGGCGTTTATCCATGTTAGACCACTTGCCAATGACCCTTATTTCAGTGACAAACACTGTCACAAGCAAAAATACTGCAGTCGAGCAACAATTGATCTAGTTTGTCCTTTGGCTTGGTTGATGGTGCATGAAGTGAAGTACTCAACTACATCGAGATCCCGGGGGCATGCTGTTCTTTTGTTGTGGTCAAATAGTCTCTTCTCCAGCTCACACTTCATGTGTGCTAAGCTTTCTAACTACATGCCTCCGACTTTCTCACAATCTTCCTATAATTTTAATATTTCTGACTTACAAAATTGTCACCCTCAAGAACAGCACTAAGATTGAAGAAGAGAAGAAACGGTACCTGTTTAACATTCGTGCATTTTCATGATATGTTTCTAAAAATTGTACCATTTCACGTTTATTATTTAAATCTGCAAGTTCGATGGGCGTTATGCCAAACTGTAAGATAAAAAATATTGCAGTTAACAAAAAGGCTTGTTTCTCAACTGAAAGTTCATCACAGATTTTGTGAACATAAATACACACTGGAAAGAGTCACAAGAGACCATTTATGCTACAACACCTGTCACTTTCTCACACACTGCTGTCTTCTTCCCTTTGACACACCTTTCCCCTGCCCAACATTGTCTATGAACACCACTCCCTTCCAGAACTCTCCCCAAACACTCAATGGCTCCAGTCATCTTAGCTCCATGGAGTAGGGCCTCCATTGCCACAGCCCTGAAACAGAGAGTACAGTTTGGTAGGCCCCTGTTGAAGGAGTGTGCTCAAGAGGTGTCTGGAGCAGAGTTTCTCAATCTGTATTTCAAATACATTTCTTTACTAAACTAAGAATTATCTCACAAGCTCAACAGCATCTCCTATGGACACCAAAACCTTTTAAAAATTAAATAATGTTTTTTGCATAGTTTCTCCAATGATCAAATTTCCTAAGTTGCCTGTCACCTCTCTTGTTTTCCTGTCTACCCTCATCCCTGAGCAAAACCTACATCAGTACCTCCTTTGCTGCAAGACATTTTAATTTATTTTACAATCATTTAACTTGAAATAAATTGATTTGTATTGTCTGTGTATATGTGATGTGTATGTGTGTGGTCCTAAATCCTTTATTTTTGAATTTTAAAATCAAGTCCCATTCTGAGACAAAATATGCTATGCTGTGTTTTTTGGAACTAACGACTAAAACTATGAAAAACCTATTTGGAGAGAATAGCATTCCTCTGAAGAGACTCAGTGAGAATGCTTGAGCTTCTGCATGTAGAAAATAGGTTTGAGTGTCACTGCTAAAAGTATATTGGAAACAAAGTTGAAAGATCTTTACCCGATTTTTGGCTTCAAAATCTACGTCGTGCTCAAGGAGCATTTGTGCAATTGGTATGTTACCCCTGGATACAGCGTGGTGGAAAGCTGTATTCCCAGTGGCATCTATCAGGTTTGCATCAGCATCGTGGGCCAGCAATACAGAAACACAATCCACATTTTCTTGCTGGGTGGCCTGTGGAAATTGTACAAAGAAATACATGTTCGATTCAAAGACGCCAAGGGAGACATTTCTACCACTGCACTGAATCGTTTCCCTTAAATCAAACATAGAGCTTCAGTTATGCATATTATCCCTCTATTTTGACACAAAGTCTTCTCAAGTACCCCAGGCTTGCCTAATTTTATAATCTCCCCACCATATATATCTCTTTACAAGTGGTAGAATTTAAGGATTCTGCCAACACACCTAGATAGTCTAAAAATTCAGGTCTGTGCTGGTTGGCTGTTGCAGTGCAGAGATTGGTTAGCTGGTTAGGTTTTGTTCTTTTTGACAATTTGACATAAGCTTAACACACCTGGAAAGATCCTCACTTGAGGAATTGCCTCAAGCAAATGGCCCCTGGCCAACTATGTGGAGTATCTTTTTTTATATAATTTAGATAGAAGTAGGAAAGCCTAGGATCTTAGGGGTGGGGCACACCTGGAAAGAAAGTTCTCACTTGCTTTTTTTTTTTTTTTTTTTAAAAAAAAAAAGCTGAGCAAGCCTTGGTAAAAGCCATGGACAAGCTGCATTCTCCTGTGATCTTGGGATTTAGTTCTTCCCTCTGGTTCCTGATTGGAGCTCCTGCCTTGGCTCCCCTTGAGAATGAAGTGTGATGTGTAAATGTAAGCCAAATAACCATTTCCTTTCCTGAGTTGGTTTTGGTCAGTGTTTTATCACAGCAACAGAAACCAAACAAGGACACACTCTAATCCATTTCATGCCAAAACAGATGGCCAATAGCTACCTTGATCAGGGGTGTGCTGCCTTCATCATCCTGGATGTTAATATTGGATTCGTTTTCTAGTAACAGTATCACTGCTTCAGGATGGTTGTGGGCACATGCATAGTGTATGGATGTCCTGCAATGGAAAGGACATTTAGGGACATTTTTGAATGCTAAATAAGAAGCCCATCACCTTTAACTACTACATAGTATGAAGATAATTTCCTTCTGATGTAAGAAAGTAACCAGAATTTCCTTATTTATTTCTGTCTACTCAAATGTTCATTTGCTGTGTGTGCTAGGGATATAGTGCATGGCTGTCCCCATTTAAGGGAGGTGTTCTATCACTACCTTCATCCCTGCACAAAGCAGCCTGTCTGAATCCTAGAAAAGGTCCCAGTAAATTGATCTCAGTTTGAATTTAATTCCTACTCTAATATCTGGCTCTTACTAGTTACTACTTGGGATTTCTATGAGCTTCATGACTCCATTTCCCAATCCAAAGAATGGAGATTAAACATAGTATCCGTCTTACACGGGGCTGCGGTGATGCTTTTAGTTTGGATGGGCAAGAACTGCTAGAATTACAAACATTTACAGCTCCCGAGGGCTTAGCATTTGCCTCTCATGATAATGATTTCTCTTCCTTGTGATAACAAACACAACATTTCAGTGAAGGAAAAACAGGATTCTATCAACAGTACACATACAAAGATTTTATATTCAAAGAGTTTTACATTTCTTTAAAAAAATCTGTCTAACCAAACAGGTCTTGAACTAGATAATCCTCCTAACTCATCCTAAATAGTGGCCGGTGACACTGTGGTTACTTTCTTTTATCATTCACAGTTTAGCCTCTCTAACATTGGAATGTCATTTATCATTTCTAATTTTTTTTATACTTATAATTGGCAGAATTTTTAACTTTGATACTCTATAAAAAAACAAAAGGTTATCATGAAACCCATTGCGCCTTACAGTAAAAAAGTCAGATTCCACAGGTAAATGACATTTATACAGATCACTAGTATCTATGTAAATCTTTAAAAAACAAACAAAACTCTAAACTCTCAGTCATCAATGCTTTGATTTTTTTTTCTTTTCCACATTTCTGTTTTATGACCATGAGTAGTGTGTCTGCACGTTGGACAATCAGGAACACAACTTAGTCCTTAGGTAATAGATATAGTATTCATGGTAATCCAGGCACCAAATGGTAGCAAAGCCGGACCTCATGCTTTGCCATAAAATGATCAATGTGCTCTTGACTCACACCAAGACCGGGTAACCATTCCTACAAGCTGATAACCTATGTCATCCTAGCTCCCTCGCTTGATACTCCAAAAGCTTTAAGCAAAATGAAACTCGGGTTCCAAAGTGTATGGTTCATTTCATTTCGTATTTAAATTTATAGAATGTGAGGAAGCTTGACTGGGCAGAGAAATATAAAGGTATAAGAATGGAAAGATCTGGATAGATAGTAGAATGTGTATTCTACACAGTAAATATCTAAGTTATGTGTGGGGGTAATAAATGGACTGACAGAATGAATAACTACAGTTGCACAATTCAGTGTTTGTACGGAAAACATCCAATAAGCAAAAGAATACCTTAAAACTGTAGTTTATAATTTTTTCTTCTTTTATATGAAGCTCCAATTAAAAGACTAGCCCCTTAGAACTACAAATGATCAAGAAGCTGTGGAGTATGGAAATATACTGTTGTCATTGATTCCCCTTTATTACCTAGTACTACATCAAAAAAATGGGGCAAAGAACTAAACCAAGAATTCACAACAGAGCAATCTCAAATGGCTGAGAATCACCTAAAGAAATGTTCAGGTCCTTAGTGCTCAGAGAAATGCCAGTCAAAGACCCTGAGATTCTACCTCACACCAATCAGTAAGGCTAAGATCAAAACCTCAGGTGACAACACATGTTGGGGAGAATGTGGAGAGAGAGGAATACTCCTCCATTGCTGGTGGGTTTGCAAACTGGTACAACCACTGTGGAAATCAATTTGGAGGTTCCTCACAAAATTGGAAATAGATTGACCTGATAACCCAGCAATATCACTCTTGGGAATACACTCAAAAGATGCCCCACCATGCCAAAAGGGCACGTGTTCCTCTTTGTTCATAGCGACCTTCTCTGTGATACCCAGAAGCTGGAAACAACCCAGATGTCCCACGACAGAAGAATGGATACAGAAATTGTAGATCCTTTAAACAATGGAATACTACACAGATATCAAGAGTAAGGACATCCTGAGTTTTGCAGACAATAGGATGGAACAAGAAAATACCATCCCGAGTGAGGGATCACATGCCCAGAACGACATGCACGGTATAGAATCACTAATAAGTGGATATTTGCCAAAAAATGAATAGTACAAAATACCCAAGATAGAGTCAAGAGAACACAAAAAGGTCAACAAGTTGAAGTGCCCAAGTGAGGATGCCTCAGTGCCACTTGAGAGGGAGAAGAAAGCAACCATAAGCGGGGAGGGAGGCAGGAGACTGGGAGGGAAAATGGATGTGGGGAACAGAGGGGAACAGGTTCTGGGATTTGCTGGAGGAAAGTACTGAAGTCCTGAGGGCCAGCAGAAAGAATGAAAACAGGCAACCTTGGGAGGTAGGAGGTTTGAGGACCCTCCAGAATGTACCAGAGACCTGGGAGGTAAGAAACTCTCAGGACTCAAAGGGAAGGGTCCTTAGATGAAATGTCCTACATCTGGAAGAAAAAATCTGTAGAGCCCACCTCCAACAGAAAGTGAGGGCATCGAGTGAGGGATGGGATTGCTACCCCCACAGTCAAACTTCTGACCCATAATTGTTCCTGTCTGAAAGAACTGCAGGGATACAAAGGGAGAAGAACCTGAGAGAAAGAAGTTCCAGTGCAAGGCCCAAATTGGATCCAGCTGAAGGGAAGGCTCTAAGGCCAGACACTATTACTGAGTATATGGAGAGCTCACCAAAAGGGACCTATCATGACTGCCCTCTGAAAGACCCAACAAGCAGCTGAAAGAGTCAGATGAAGATATTTGCACCCAACTAATGGACACAAGCTGCTTACCTCTGGGTTTGAATTACAGAAAAGCTGAAAGAAGTTGAAGAGAAAGGTGACCCTGTAGGAGGACCAGCAGTCTCACTTAACCTGGAGCCCCGAGATATCTCAGACACTAGGTCACCAACCAGGCAGCATACACTAGCTGATATGAGGCCCCCAACACATCTACAGCAGAGGACATCCAGGTCTGGATTCAATCAGAGAAGATGCACCCAACCATCCAGAGACTGGAGACCCCAGGGAGTTTATAGGTCTGGTGTGGTCTGGGGTGTGTTAGGGACATCTTCCTGGAGACAAGGGGGTGGAACTGTCAGAGGGTGGACCAAAGGGAGTAGAATCTTGAGTGTTAAAACAAATAATGATAAAAAGGAAATAAGAATGAGGGACTGGGATGGTTGGTAAAACTCAGTTGGTAAAACACTTGCCCTGAAAACCTGAGTGCAGATGTGGGGATGAGGGGATCCCCAAAGCTTACTTGCCTGCAAGTCTGAGATTCAGTGTGCTCCAAGAGTGTGAATCAAACATACCATGGATTTGGGAGATTGAACATGTCTCTAAAATGGAGGGACCTTGGAGTGGAACTCACAGGGAGGCCTAATGGTCTGAGCTCAGTCCCCAGAACCCACAATGTGGCAGAACAGAACTGTCAAGTGATGAGTCCTCTGACCACCACACACTTAGTTCCACATGTGTGGGACACAGGAAAGTAAGAGGAAGACAATGTCAGTCTCTGTCCTTCACATGTGTCAATGCACACTCGACATGTACACAGGGTGAGAACGGGGAGCAGGGTCATAGTTCCAGTTCAAATGCCTTTGTTTGATCCATTAACAAACATGGGTCATATTGATCTAAGAGTTTTTGTTAGTTTTTTTTTTTTGCATTCAAGTTGACAATTTATCTTATGATAAATTTTTCAGTGTTGTGTATTAGTATTCATGGCCTATATAGTAAGACAAATCTAGACAGGTGGCTTGGCTCTTAACAGCTCTAGTTTTGTTTGTAGAGAACTAAGTTTTGATTGCCAGGAACCACATGGCAGCTCACAACTGTCTATAACCCCAGTTCCAGAGAATGCAGCACCAGGTTCTATCACACATGGTACACAGAAAAAACAAATAAGCAAAGGTCCTCTGTGTGAGTGTGTGTGTGTGTGTGTACAAAATTTCAGTGTAAACATAATAAAATGATGAAGTTTCATTAAGGCCTAGGTGCTGCTGTTCCAGCATGTGCAGGTCTCCTATGCTTTAGAGCATTTCACAGTATAAAACACCGGGGTCCCCAGTTAAAATGAGTCTAAGTATGACCTCGTTCCTTTCTAAGGATGTAGCCCTGGAAGTTGATTTCTCTCACTGCTTGGCCCTGAGTGCCCCTAACCTTTTTCACCTTCTCTGCACATGCCCCACAAGCAATTTCATGCCCCATTACCTGCCCCTCCTATCATATTCATCCACATGATGTTGACTGGACTGGATTAATCTTTGCATTATATCATGGTCACCCACACTGGCCACTCATTGTAGTGGACCCATGGGGTGATACCCGATCAGGTAGAGGGGATTTTTCTGATGATGCATGCTTCTAAAGCCCAGACATGAATGCCACAGGCAGGTGTACCAGAGTCCCCTTTTGGGGACTTGTATTGACTGGACACTGTAATTGAGATTGTTCTGCATTATTAGGGCCTAGGGCCACCTAAGACATTTCCCTCTCTTTTCTCCCCCTTAGCTGATCACTGCCTCCCAAGTTCTACAATAAGTGTTTGCAGAAGAAAAAGGCAAGTCTTGCCAGTGAAACACAGGAGAGTCCTGCCAGTTCAGTATGAACTGAACTGTGCTTCAGCACCTAGCAGTACAGCTGTGCTGGCACCACCACAGTGACATGCTGTGAGCACACAATGGTGCTGGCTTAGCAGCTGGAAGCTATGCTTATGCTCTGTGCATGCCTGCCTCAGTCTCCAGGGCCAGGAGCCCACCCTCCTTGGTCCACTTACAAAGCACTGTCAGTTTCAAGTCTGCAGTACATCTACCTGTACGGCCTTCAAAGGGAATAGGGAGAGGAATTATGTGATGGTTCAGGTCCTTAGCAGCTCTGTAACCCTGGGAACATGTGACCCCAAGAATAGCTTGATGGTATTTCCTCCCAGAAGTATTTTGTTCCCCTTTCTAAGGAGGACCTAAGCATTCACACTTTGGTCTTCCTCCTTCCTGAGTTTCACGTGGTCTTTGAATTGTACCTTGTGTATTCTGAGCTTTTGAGCTAATATGCACTTATCGGTGAGTGCATGGCATGTGTATTCTTATGTGACTGGGTTACCTCACTCAGGATGATACTTTCTAGTTCCATCCATTTGCCCAAGGATTTCCTTGGTTTTAATAGCTAAGTAGTAGTTCATTGTTTAAAAGTACCACATTTTCTGTATCCATTTCTCTGCTGAAGGACATCTGAGTTCTTTCTGGCTTCTGGCTATTATAAATGAGGGTTCTATGAACATATTATGTGTCCTTGTTATACGTTGGAGCATCATTTGGGTTTATGCTCAGCAGAGACAGAAGCAAAGGCCATCCAGAGACTGCCCCACCGGGGGACCCATCCCATCATATACAGACACCAAACCCAGACCCTAATGCGGGGGGCCAAGAAGTGCTTGCTGACAGCAGCCTGATATAGTTGTCTCCTGAGGGGCTCTGCCAGAGCATGACAAATACAGAGGAGGATGTTAACAGCCAACCATTGGACTGAGCCTGGGGTCCCCAATGGAGGAGTTAGAGAAATGACTGGAGGAGCTGAGGGGATGTGCAACCCCATAGGAAGAACAACAACAGCAACTAACCAGACACCCCAGAGCTCCCAGGGACTATTCCACCAACCAAAGAGTACACATGGAGGGACCCATGTCTCTAGGCGAATATGTAGCAGAGGATGGCCTTGTTGGACTGCACTTAAAGGAGCAGCCTTTGTTCCTGTGAAGGGTCAGGCTCCAGGGTAGGGCAATGTAAGTGCAGGTAGTCAGTAGACAGTGGGTGGGTGGGTGGGTGGGTGGGTAGGTGGGTGGAGGAGCACCCTTATAGAAGCAGTGTAGGGGGGATCATATAGGTTCTTCTGGTGGAGAAACTGGGAAAGGGGATAACATTTGAAATGTAAATAAATAAAATGTTCAATAAAAAAGAACACACACAAACACACACACACACACACACACACACACACACACACACACATTCACACACCAAGAGCCTGAACTGATGAAGAAAATCCTGAGTTAGTAAATCCAGCTATCATTATCTTATGATTAATTTTCCAGTGTTGTACATTAGTGTTAATGGCCTCTATATTAAGACAAATCTAGACTTGTGGCTTGGCTGATAACAGCTCTAGTTTTGTTTGTAGAGCACTCAGTTTTGATTCCTAGCACCAACATGGCAGCTCACAACTGTGTATAGCTCCAGTTCCAGGGCAGCAAGCACCTGATTCTATCACACATGTTGTATCAAAAATGCCTATGGGCAAAACTCCCAAGTTTGTGTGTTTCTCTCTCTCTCTCTCTCTCTCTCTCGCGCTCTCTCTCTCTCTCTCTCTCTCTCTCTGTGTGTGTGTATGTGTGTATCTGTCTAGTAAATTTCAGTGTAAATGTCATAATAAATTGATGTAGTTTCACTAAGGCCTGGGAGCTGCTGTTCCATGGTGTGCAGGTCTCATACGCTTAAGAGCATTAAGCGGGAACACAATGAAAAGGAACCTAAGCATGACTATTAGGATTGAGCCCTGACAGTTGATTTTTCTCCTCGCTTGGCCCTGATTGTCCCTGACAATTCCCACCCCTGTATACCAATCCCCCCTCACCAATTTCAAGCCCCATTACCTGTTTCTTCTATCACACTCATCCACATGGTGTTCATTGGAGTGGATTAATCTCTGCAGTGTATCCAGGTCCCCAACACCAGCTGCTTGTTGCAGTGGACCTATTGGGTCATATCCAATCCTATACAGAACAAATTTGTTCTCTTCCGGAGGTTTCCTGCAACTACAGCACAGACAACAATGCCACAGGCGGGTGTACCAGCGTCGCTTTCTGGGCACTTTTTTTGTCCGTACCTCATAATTGAGGTTTCCTTCCATTCTTGAGGCCTAGGGCCACCCAGGACCTTCTTTCCCTCTCTTTCCTTCCCTTTAGCTGACTGCTGCCTCCCAAATTCGACTGAAAAAGTTTGTTGAAAAAAAATGCCAATTGTTCACTAGAGAAACTCACGAGACTCCTGCCAGTTCAGTGTCTACTGAACTATATGCTTCAGCACCTAGCAGTACAGCTGTGTTGGCACCACCAGTGACATGCTGTGAGCACACAATGGTGCTATGCTTATGCTCTATGCCTGCCTGCCTCAGACTGCAGTGGCAGGAGACCACCCTCCTTGGTACCTGTGCAAAGCACTGTCATGTTTGACTCTGCAGTAGATCTACCTGCATGGCCTTCAAAGGAAATACTGAGGGGAGTTAGGTGATGGTTCAGATTATTTGCAGCTGTGTAGCCCTGGCAAGATGTGGCCCTAAGACTGGTCTGATGGAGCAAAGAATAAATCATCTTGAGTTAGTAAACCTAGACCCAATACCACAAATATTTTATGTGTTCTCTTTAAGGATGTTAGGGTTTTTTTCAATCCTTCCCTTGTCCCTCTTGCTCCTGCCTCACTCACTATGCCCGTGCTTGCTCCAAGCCCTGCTCCCTCCAGCCCTGCTTTCTTTTGCCAGAGTACACTGTAGCTGTATTCAGATCCCATATGAGGGCATCAGATGTCATTACAGATGGTTGTGAGTCTCCATGTGGTTGCTGGGATTTGAACTCATGATATCCTGAAGAGCGGCAGTGCTCTTAACTGCTGACCCATCTTACCAGCCCAAGGATGTTAGTTTTTAAGGATCTTATATGAGAACTATAATCTGAGTAACCACAGTGGATTCCTACCTGGTAAGAAACCAGTGGGGAGAAGAATATCTTCCAAGGAAGAGGAAGTAGTGTATAGTGTTATGAAGAGATAAAGAAAAGCTAGAATAGGAGGGTTTAATAAGAGGTAATTGGGAGAGACAGGTAGAGGCATAGCGTACACCCTTCCACCTCCCTCGCCTGTTTTAGGCCCCATTACCTGCCCTATTATATTTATCCTATTATATTCCTCAAGATGGTGTTGACTGGAGTTGATGAGTGTCTCCGTTGTATCCAGGTCACCCATGCTGGCAGCCCATTGGTATGGGCCCATGCATTCATATCTGATAAGGCAGAGGCTCAGTTTCTTTTGGTTATACAAGCACTCACACAACCTTGGCAAGCAGGCCTAGGTAAAGGAGGAAATAAGGGGAGGGACAACAAACACTCAAGGCTCTTTGGAAAACTACATAGAAATCAGCTACTCTAGAAGCTTCCCGTGTGTGTGTGTGTGTGTGTGTGTGTGTGTGTGTGTGTAGCCTTGGATGTCCTGAACCTAGCTCTGTAAACCACACTGTTCTCAAACTCATAGAGACCTACATGCCTCTGCCCCCTGAGTGCTGGGATTAAAGGTATGGGCCATCACCACCCTGCTCATTCTGGGTACTTCATAGAAATGAAATCATCTAATATAGAAATGTCATCTTTTTGGTGTTTGGATTTTTCAACAGAGTTTAATGTTTGTAATGTTTATTCATGTTGTAGGATATTATCAATATCTCCTTTCATATCTAGATACTAGTCCATTGTATTAATACACCCCACTATGTTCACCCATTCAACACACTGTGTTGTTTTGGGTTTCTCTCTTTTATCTTTTATAACTTCTATGCACATTCAGGTGCTCGAGGCTCTACTATTTCATATTTACAGTTCCAACAGGAATAAGAAGGTTCCCAGTTCTCAGTTCCTTTATAGTCTCACATGTGCTCTAGCACTTGTAGATGACAAGTGCTCCACCACTGACCTACATGCTCAGCATATATACATATGTTATCTATAAGTGATAACTTTATAAAACTATGTATGAAATATATTTGTCAACTCCAGTCCACTGCTCTATGAACTGAGGTAGAGAAGTCTCCACAAAACAACTGGATAAAGTACTTGCAGACTAAATGCAGGAACACATCAAAACCACCATCCATCATGATCAAGTAGGCCTCATCCCAGGGATGCTGTGATGGTTTGGTTTATAAAAACTCATCAAAGTAATCTGCTATATAAACAGACTAAAAGAAATAAATCAGGGATTGAGGATGTTGCAGTGACTGAGGGAACAGTTTCAATTTCATGAAGTCTCATTTATCAATTTTCATCTCACTGCCTGAGGCATTGGTGTTCTGTTCAGGAAGCTGTCTCCTGTACCAATGCGTTCAAGGCTATTTGCCACTTCCTCTTCTACTAATTTAGTGTAACTCTCTTTACATTGAAATCTGTGATCCACCTGGACTTGACTTTTGTGCAGTGTGATAAGTCCAAGTGGGTCTATTTGCAGTCTTCTACATGCAGACATCCCGGATGATCAGCACCATTTGTTGAAGATGCTTTATATATATATTTTTTGTATTGTATGGCTTTGTATTCCTTGCCAAATTATCAAGTGTCTGTAGGTGTGTGAGTTTATTTCAGGGTCTTCGATTCAATTCCTCCGACTGAACTGTCTGTTTCTATATCAATACCATGTAGTTTTTATTACTATTGCTCTGCAGTACAGCTTGAGGTCAGGGATGGTGATTCCTGCAGAACTTCTTTTATTGTCTGGGGTTGCTTTAGTTATCCTGAAATTTTTGTTTTTCTGTAGGCAGTTGAGAATTTCTTTCAAGATCTGTAAAGAATTGAAGTTTTTGTGGGAATTGCATTTAATCTGTAGATTGCTTTTGGTGAGAGAGTCATTTTCACAGTTAATCCTACAGATTCATGAGCATGGGAGATGTTTCCATCTTCTAATATCTTACTCACTCTCTTTCTTCCAAGACTCGAAGTTCTTGTTATACAGGTCCTTCACTCTCTTGGTTAGAGTTACACAAGGTATTTTATATTACTTCTGTTCATTGTAAAGTGTGCTGTTTCTCTAATTTCTTTCTTGGCCAGTTTATCATTTTATATAAAGGTGGGCTACTGGTTTCGTTGAGCTAATTTTTTATCCAGCCACTTCACTGTCGCTCTTTATTAGCTGTAAGACTTCTCTGGTAGAATTTTGGGGTCACTTCTCTGTACTGTCATATCAACCACAAATAGTGATACTTTTACTCCTTCTTTTCCAATTTGTATCCTTTGATCTCCTTGAGGTGCCTTCTTGCTCTGTCAAGTACTTCAAGGACTATAGTTGAGAGATAGTGGTGGAGTAGGGAGCCTTGTCTGTCTCTGATTGTAGTAGAATTGCTTTCAGTTTGTCTCCACTTAGTTTGATGTTGGTTCTCTCCGCTTGCTATATATTGCTTTGATTTCATTTAGGTATGTGCCTTGTATTCCTAATCTCTCTAATACTTTTACCATGAAGGGGTATTGGAGTTTGTTAGAGAACTGTTTAGTATCTAATGAGATGATCATGTGATTTTTTTCCATTTAGTTTACATGGTGAATTACATAGATGCATTTTCATATATTGTTGGAGTCCAGCCTCAACACAGGATTAGGGTTTTCAAATGGAAGCAAGGATATCTGGAAGGCACATGAGAAAATTAGGGAAAGACTGAAGGAAGCTGAGGAGGAGGGCGACCCTTTAGGAGGACCAGCAGTCTCAATGTATGTGGACCCCCAAGATTTCAAACACAGGACGATCAAAAAGGCAGCATATGCCAGCTGATATGAGGCCCCCAACACATATACAGCAGAGGGGTCTGTGTTCAGTCAGAGAAGATGCACCTAACCCTCAAGAAACTTGAGACCTCAGGAAGTATAGAGCTCAGGTGGAGTAAGGGGTGGGGGTGGGAACAACCTCATGGAGAAAGGGGGTGGGTTGGAGGTATGGGATGTGGAAAAGTGGGAGGGGGAGGGTGGAGCAGGGTGGGATAAAATCTGGACTTTGAATGAATGAATGAAAGAAAGATAGAAAGAAAGAAGGAAAACACACAGGCATTTTTTTCCTCCCTTCTTCAGTCTTCTCCTCCTCCCTTCTCTTCCCCTCTCCTCCCCTCTCACCTCCTTCCCTTTCAGGTCTGCTGGAGCCTGCTGGGGCGAGCGGTTGGTGCAAGACATCCACTCTCCAGGCCACCTGGCAGGTAGGTGGCTGGCGGGAAGGAGGAGGCAGGAACCGCGATGGCGCCTAAGAAGCATGGCGGTGGTGGAGGGGGTGGCTCAGGGACCAGCGCGGGGTCGGAGGGAGGCGGCTTCGCCAGTTCGGCAGTGGTGGGGTGGCAGCGGCTTCTGGAGGCAAATCCGGCCGCGCGGGCTGTGGAGGCGGAGGCAGTTACTTGGTCTCCTCCTCCTCCTCCTTGGCGGCTGCAGGGGCGGTGGTGGCCGCGGTGTTACAGGTGAAGAAGATGAAAATGGAGCATGTCCAGACTGACCACGAGCTTTTCCTCCAGGCCTTTGAGAAACCAACACAGATATATATGAGCAATTTCCCCTGTGTTCTGCGTTTAACGCACATATTTGCGGTTGGGTTTTCTCCAACAGAAAGTGATTTCACCACTGGCATATTAATAAGCACGAATAGGTTTTTATTCCAACTCCAAACACTGTGGTTGAACAACATCACCTCAATCTTTAATATCCTTATAAGGTATTGCATTTTCACATTCTTTATTTATAAAGGGTCAATACTGCTGTAAATACTGGTATTTTTAATGTTTTAATTTCATTCCACCACCATCAGATGCAGTTCCCTGTTTGGTTTAGTAAAGGGACATAAGCTTTCTCATGGTGTCTTCAGAGATTTATGAGTGTAAATACTGATTTGGCTGGTCTTTACGATGTGTTTAACTGTGAGGCTATTTAAATAGTGTGGATGTGACTTGTCATCCAGTATTAAGTTCTTAGTTACTGGGTTTTGTGCTAAAAAGTAAGAAAGAGGAAGCTGCAGTTTTCATTGTAGGCTCCCTGGCTGGTAAACTCTCCTCATGAGTTCACTGTACTCTCATTTTGCCTCTGGGTAGTGGGTTCTGAGTGTTTCTCCTGGGCTTTAATTTGCTAAAGCTGTGGACATATGTAAAAAAAAAAAAAAAAAGATTATTTTAGGGAAGATGTAGCTGTAGAATTATTGCTTAATGCTTAAAAGAAGGCTAGCATTGTTTGCACAAAAAATTGGTGATTTCCCTCCCCTGAATAGTCATGAAATTACTTCTGTTGAGTAAACATTTTATGTCATCTTATAATAAAAGCTGAAATGCCCTTTGTTTCTACTTCTTTAAAAAAAAAGTTTTTCTATATGTACCCTTGAGAATAGATTTTAAAGAAATCATGTAGGATGATAAAGCATTTGAATGGTACAATAGATGTAAAGAAAAATTCTTTTTAAAAGAAATGTTTGTTTTACATTAAATGTTTACTTGAAATCAATGATTTTGTGCATAAGGTTCAATAATATAAAAAAAAGGAAAGCACACAGGCAATGTTTTGGGGTACAAGCTGACAGGCAACTCTGGAGACTTGAGGCTGTGCTTTCTTCAGTCTCTCTTTCAGGCTAGCACACTCTCTTTCAGGCTAGCACACTCCCTTTAGGGCTAGCACACTCTCTTTCAGGCTAGCACACTCCCTTTAGGGCTAGCACACCCTCTTTCAGGCTAGCACACTCCCCTTAGGGCTAGCACATTCTCTTTCAGGCTAGCACACTCCCTTTAGGGCTAGCACATTCTCTTTCAGGCTAGCACACTCCCTTTAGGGCTAGCACACTCTCTTTCAGGCTAACACATTCTCTTTTAGGCTAGCACACTATCTTTCAGGCTAGCCCACTCTCTTTCAGCTAGCCCACTCTCTTTCAGGCTAGCAAACCCTCTTTTAGGCTAGCACACTCTCATTCAGACTAGCTCACTCTCTTTCTTGCTAGCACACTCTCTTTTAGGCAAGCACTCTCTCTTTCAGGTTAGTACACTCTCTTTCAGGTTAGCACACTCCCTTTAGGGCTAGCACACTCTTTTTCAGGCTAGCACACTCCCTTTAGGGCTAGCACACTCTCTTTCAGGCTAGCACACTCCCTTTAGGAAAGGGAAAAACGAGTTAACTCTTATGGAATGAAGACTTCAAGATGTATATGTGGATCAAATTGATCCTAAACTTGAATGTATTCTGGTTATTTTACCTTCAATTCATTCTCCTTCCAGGCTCATTATGCAAAGGGAAGATAGTATTGTGTAATATGTTTTCTTAGCTCATAAACAAAATTGAAGAATTATATAAAAAAGTTTTCTAAATTAATTATAAAAGACAGAATAAGACTCCATCAATTGTCAGGAACAGATCTGGCCAAAATTGTGGTACCTCTGCCTACTGTTGAGATTATTTATATCATTATGGGTGATACATGAGGATTTGCAAAGAGCTTCGAATAACTACTTAGAAATTAATAACAAATATCTGAAAAGTAAACATATATAGTTTATAAAAAAAAAAACTAATTGGATCCTCCCATGCATTATAAAGAGAACACCAATTCTAGAGGCACCAACATTTTATACTGATGCAAACAGGATAGGGATGGCAGGTTATGAGTCACAGAAAACAAGCAAGGTGATCAAAAGTCCATATACATTGGTTCAAAAGTCAGAATTGTATGCAATCCTTATGGTATTATTAGATTATCTTGAATCTCTTCATATAGTTATTGATTCCTTATATGCAGAAAGAGCTGTTTTGCATATAGAGACTGATGATTTTGTTCCTGATATCTCAAAATTAACTTTGTTACTTATGCAATTGTAACAGATCATGAAAAGTAGAAACTGCATTATATATTACTCATATTTGGCTTCTTACAGGTTTGTCAGATCCAATGGCACAAGATAATGAGGAAAATAACCAAGTACTAATGGGAAAGATGTTAGAAGCCTCAAACTTTCATGAGAAACATGTTAGTGGGAAAGGTTTAAAGAAAACATTTCTATCACTTGACAACAGGCATAGAAATAATAAAAAAATTATCTTGCATGTGCTTTATATAACCAAACACTATTACCTGTTGGCAGTAACCCTAGGGGTACCAAAAGAAATGACATCTGGCAGATGGATGTTTTTCATTCTGCAGAATTTGAAAAACAGAGCTATATACACCATAACATTGACAGATACTCAGGGATTCATTCAATGGCCAACTGCTTTAAGTTCTGAGAAGGCTGATTTTGTTATTACACACTTATTGGAAATAATGGCAATTATGGGGATGTCTACACAAATTCAAACTGAATATGCTACCACATATGTATCCAATAAGATGAAGCAATTCTTGGCATATTATAATATAAAGTATGTTACTGGTATACCACACAATCCTACAGGACAACAATTACAGAAAGAGACAATCATACCTTTAAAAAGATGCTTACTAAACAAAAAGGGAGAATAAAAACCTACAGGCAGAGTAAATAATGCATTATCAACGCTCAGTTTTCTTAATGTTGCGGGGAAAGGAACAGCAGCAGCTGAGAGACACTGGGTTATCGAAAAAACTGAGGCACTAGGCAAGCCAATATACTATATGAATGTGTTGACATTAGAATGGAAACCTGCAATAGTTTTAAGATTTGGAAGTTGGTCTTGGTATGCATAATTATTCTATTATATCTGACTTTTCTATATCTTTCTCCTTCTGATCTGGTGATTTCTGTGACACTGGGTGTTCCCTGATGTAATGATTCTTAAAACAATCAAAACTTGAGGCCTAGGGGGACATCACAGCACAGTCCTAAAGGCCCAGGTGTTCTCATTCTGGGAACAATGCAATAACTGCACAATGGTAGTTTCAGATTAACGTTTGATTTGCAAAGAAAGTTTGTAGAAATTATGTCTTCAAATATTAGAAAAAGGAAGCAGAGTCACATACTGCTAGAGTCATACACGGCCCATTGCCAGAAAGTGAAGAAATATACTGGAGTCATGAAGATCACTGGTGTGAGAGACACAGCCATGGGATAAGGGAAAATGGAATAAGAGAGCACAAACATGGGATACTTTAATTCAGAAAGGAAAAGCTGTTGCACCATCATGTTCAACAGGTAGAAGCAAAAGCTAGCAGAACTCCTGAGTTAGGGATTAATCTGATACTTTCTAGCCACTGCCTGGTACTTTTGCCCATGCCAAATATTATTAGAGCTTCACAGGAAACTGCATGCAACTGACGTTGTAGCTTTAAACTCTGAAGTATAATAAGTCAAAATTTAAAGTTTAAATAATGATAAGTTTGCAATTTTTGTTTTGGCCATGGCCCTGGGAATAAGGGAAGCTTGAATTTTGGGGGAACAATCTTCATTCTTAATGTTTAATTACTCGAGAGATGTGGCTGGTCTTTTCATTCTGATCTGGTAATGATTACGCAATGTCTCTTTTTCTACCTGCCATTTCAGTAGCAATAAAACACTGGGTGAGTCAAAGGCAAGAAGAGAGCACACAGAGAGTGACAGGGTGCATGCATGAGGGAAGGAGAGAGAGTGCAATCTCCAACCAAGGAGAGGGTTAACTTGTAAACAGGAGTGAGTGCTAGTGTGCTAGCCTGAAAGAGAATGTGCAAGCCTGAAAGAGAGTGGGCTAGGCTGAGAGTGTGCTAGTCTGAAAGACAGTATCCTAGACTGAGAAAGTGTGTTAGCCTGAAAGAGAGTGTGCTAGCCTGAAAGAGAGTGTGCTAGCCTGAAAGAGAGTGTGCTAGCCCTAAAGGGAGTGTGCTAGCCTGAAAGAGAGTGTGCTAGCCCTAAAGGGAGTGTGCTAGCCTGAAAGAGAATGTGCTAGCCCTAAAGGGAGTGTGCTAGCCTGAAAGAGAGTGTGCTAGCCCTAAAGGGAGTGTGCTAGCCTGAAAGAGAGTGTGCTAGCCCTAAAGGGAGTGTGCTAACCTGAAAGAGAGTGTACTAACCTGAAAGAGAGAGTGCTTGCCTAAAAGAGAGTGTGCTAGCAAGAAAGAGAGTGAGCTAGTCTGAATGAGAGTGTGCTAGCCTACAAGAGGGTTTGCTAGCCTGAAAGAGAGTGGGCTAGCTGAAAGAGAGTGGGCTAGCCTGAAAGATAGTGTGCTAGCCTAAAAGAGAGTGTGTTAGCCTGAAAGAGAGTGTGCTAGCCCTAAAGGGAGTATGCTAGCCTAAAAGAGAATGTGCTAGCCCTAAAGAGAGTGTGCTAGCCTGAAAGAGAGTGTGCTAGCCCTAAAGGGACTGTGCTAGCCTGAAAGAGAGTGTGCTAGCCCTAAAGGGAGTGTGCTAGCCTGAAAGAGAGTGTGCTAGCCTGAAAGAGAGACTGAAGAAAGCACAGCCTCAAGTCTCCAGAGTTGCCTGTCAGCTTGTACCCCAAAACATTGCCTGTGTGCTTTCCTTTTTTTATATTATTGAACCTTATGCACAAAATCATTGATTTCAAGTAAACATTTAATGTAAAACAAACATTTCTTTTAAAAAGAATTTTTCTTTACATCTATTGTACCATTCAAATGCTTTATCATCCTACACGATTTCTTTAAAATCTATTCTCAAGGGTACATATAGAAAAACTTTTTTTTTAAAGAAGTAGAAACAAAGGGCATTTCAGCTTTTATTATAAGATGACATAAAATGTTTACTCAACAGAAGTAATTTCATGACTATTCAGGGGAGGGAAATCACCAATTTTTTGTGCAAACAATGCAAGCCTTCTTTTAAGCATTAAGCAATAATTCTACAGCTACATCTTCCGTAAAATAATCTTTTTTTTTTTTTTACATATGTCCACAGCTTTAGCAAATTAAAGCCCAGGAGAAACGCTCAGAACCCACTACCCAGAGGCAAAATGAGAGTACAGTGAACTCATGAGGAGAGTTTACCAGCCAGGGAGCCTACAATGAAAACTGCAGCTTCCTCTGTCTTACTTTTTAGCACAAAACCCAGTAACTAAGAACTTAATACTGGATGACAAGTCACATCCACACTATTTAAATAGCCTCACAGTTAAACACATCGTAAAGACCAGCCAAATCAGTATTTACACTCATAAATCTCTGAAGACACCATGAGAAAGCTTATGTCCCTTTACTAAACCAAACAGGGAACTGCATCTGATGGTGGTGGAATGAAATTAAAACATTAAAAATACCAGTATTTACAGCAGTATTGACCCTTTATAAATAAAGAATGTGAAAATGCAATACCTTATAAGGATATTAAAGATTGAGGTGATGTTGTTCAACCACAGTGTTTGGAGTTGGAATAAAAACCTATTCGTGCTTATTAATATGCCAGTGGTGAAATCACTTTCTGTTGGAGAAAACCCAACCGCAAATATGTGCGTTAAACACAGAACACAGGGGAAATTGCTCATATATATCTGTGTTGGTTTCTCAAAGGCCTGGAGGAAAAGCTCGTGGTCAGTCTGGACATGCTCCATTTTCAGCTTCTTCACCTGTAACACCTGGGCCACCACCGCCCCTGCAGCCGCCAAGGAGGAGGAGGAGCAGGAGGCCAAGTAACTGCCTCCGCCTCCACAGCCCGCGCGGCCGGATTTGCCTCCAGAAGCCGCTGCCACCCCGCCGCCCGCCGCCGAACCGGCGAAGCCGCCTCCCTCCGACCCCGCGCTGGTCCCTGAGCCGCCCCCTCCACCACCGCCATGCTTCTTAGGCGCCATCGCGGTTCCTGCCTCCTCCTTCCCGCCAGCCACCTACCTGCCAGGTGGCCTTGAGAGTGAATGTCTTGCACCAACCGCTCGCCCCAGCAGGCTCCAGCAGACCTGAAAGGGAAGGAGGTGAGAGGGGAGGAGAGGGGAAGAGAAGGGAGGAAGAGAAGACTGAAGAAGGGAGGAAAAAATGCCTGTGTGTTTTCCTTCTTTCTTTCTATCTTTCTTTCATTCATTCATTCAATCTCCAGATTTTATCCCACCCTGCTCCACCCTCCCCCTCCCAGTTTTCCACATCCCATACCTCCAACCCACCCCCTTTCTCCATGAGGTTGTTCCCACCCCCACCCCTTACTCCACCTGAGCTCTATACTTCCTGAGGTCTCAAGTTTCTTGAGGGTTAGGTGCATCTTCTCTGACTGAACACAGACCCCTCTGCTGTATATGTGTTGGGGGCCTCATATCAACTGGCATATGCTGCCTTTTTGGTCGTTCTGTGTTTGAAATCTTGGGGGTCCACATACATTGAGACTGCTGGTCCTCCTAAAGGGTCGCCCTCCTCCTCAGCTTCCTTCAGTCTTTCCCTAATTTTCTCATGTGCCTTCCAGATATCCTTGCTTCCATTTGAAAACCCTAATCCTGTGTTGAGGCTGGACTCCAACAATATATGAAAATGCATCTATGTAATTCACCATGTAAACTAAATGGAAAAAAATCACATGATCATCTCATTAGATACTAAACAGTTCTCTAACAAACTCCAATACCCCTTCATGGTAAAAGTATTAGAGAGATTAGGAATACAAGGCACATACCTAAATGAAATCAAAGCAATATATAGCAAGCGGAGAGAACCAACATCAAACTAAGTGGAGACAAACTGAAAGCAATTCTACTACAATCAGAGACAGACAAGGCTCCCTACTCCACCACTATCTCTCAACTATAGTCCTTGAAGTACTTGACAGAGCAAGAAGGCACCTCAAGGAGATCAAAGGATACAAATTGGAAAAGAAGGAGTAAAAGTATCACTATTTGTGGTTGATATGACAGTACAGAGAAGTGACCCCAAAATTCTACCAGAGAAGTCTTACAGCTAATAAAGAGCGACAGTGAAGTGGCTGGATAAAAAATTAGCTCAACGAAACCAGTAGCCCACCTTTATATAAAATGATAAACTGGCCAAGAAAGAAATTAGAGAAACAGCACACTTTACAATGAACAGAAGTAATATAAAATACCTTGTGTAACTCTAACCAAGAGAGTGAAGGACCTGTATAACAAGAACTTCGAGTCTTGGAAGAAAGAGAGTGAGTAAGATATTAGAAGATGGAAACATCTCCCATGCTCATGAATCTGTAGGATTAACTGTGAAAATGACTCTCTCACCAAAAGCAATCTACAGATTAAATGCAATTCCCACAAAAACTCCAATTCTTTACAGATCTTGAAAGAAATTCTCAACTGCCTACAGAAAAACAAAAATTTCAGGATAACTAAAGCAACCCCAGACAATAAAAGAAGTTCTGCAGGAATCACCATCCCTGACCTCAAGCTGTACTGCAGAGCAATAGTAATAAAAACTACATGGTATTGATATAGAAACAGACAGTTCAGTCGGAGGAATTGAATCGAAGACCCTGAAATAAACTCACACACCTACAGACACTTGATAATTTGGCAAGGAATACAAAGCCATACAATACAAAAAAATATATATATAAAGCATCTTCAACAAATGGTGCTTATCATCCGGGAAGTCTGCATGTAGAAGACTGCAAATAGACCCACTTGGACTTATCACACTGCACAAAAGTCAAGTCCAGGTGGATCACAGATTTCAATGTAAAGAGAGTTACACTAAATTAGTAGAAGAGGAAGTGGCAAATAGCCTTGAACGCATTGGTACAGGAGACAGCTTCCTGAACAGAACACCAATGCCTCAGGCAGTGAGATGAAAATTGATAAATGAGACTTCATGAAATTGAAACTGTTCCCTCAGTCACTGCAACATCCTCAATCCCTGATTTATTTCTTTTAGTCTGTTTATATAGCAGATTACTTTGATGAGTTTTTATAAACCAAACCATCACAGCATCCCTGGGATGAGGCCTACTTGATCATGATGGATGGTGGTTTTGATGTGTTCCTGCATTCAGTCTGCAAGTACTTTATCCAGTTGTTTTGTGGAGACTTCTCTACCTCAGTTCATAGAGCAGTGGACTGGAGTTGACAAATATATTTTATACATAGTTTTATAAAGTTATCACTTATATATAACATATGTATATATGCTGAGCATGTAGGTCAGTGGTGGAGCACTTGTCATCTACAAGTGCTAGAGCACATGTGAGACTATAAAGGAACTGAGAACTGGGAACCTTCTTATTCCTGTTGGAACTGTAAATATGAAATAGTAGAGCCTCGAGCACCTGAATGTGCATAGAAGTTATAAAAGACAAAAGAGAGAAACCCAAAACAACACAGTGTGTTGAATGGGTGAACATAGTGGGGTGTATTAATACAATGGACTAGTATCTAGATATGAAAGGAGATATTGATAATATCCTACAACATGAATAAACATTACAAACATTAAACTCTGTTGAAAAATCCAAACACCAAAAAGATGACATTTCTATATTAGATGATTTCATTTCTATGAAGTACCCAGAATGAGCAGGGTGGTGATGGCCCATACCTTTAATCCCAGCACTCAGGGGGCAGAGGCATGTAGGTCTCTATGAGTTTGAGAACAGTGTGGTTTACAGAGCTAGGTTCAGGACATCCAAGGCTACACACACACACACACACACACACACACACACACACACACTCGGGAAGCTTCTAGAGTAGCTGATTTCTATGTAGTTTTCCAAAGAGCCTTGAGTGTTTGTTGTCCCTCCCCTTATTTCCTCCTTTACCTAGGCCTGCTTGCCAAGGTTGTGTGAGTGCTTGTATAACCAAAAGAAACTGAGCCTCTGCCTTATCAGATATGAATGCATGGGCCCATACCAATGGGCTGCCAGCATGGGTGACCTGGATACAACGGAGACACTCATCAACTCCAGTCAACACCATCTTGAGGAATATAATAGGATAAATATAATAGGGCAGGTAATGGGGCCTAAAACAGGCGAGGGAGGTGGAAGGGTGTACGCTATGCCTCTACCTGTCTCTCCCAATTACCTCTTATTAAACCCTCCTATTCTAGCTTTTCTTTATCTCTTCATAACACTATACACTACTTCCTCTTCCTTGGAAGATATTCTTCTCCCCACTGGTTTCTTACCAGGTAGGAATCCACTGTGGTTACTCAGATTATAGTTCTCATATAAGATCCTTAAAAACTAACATCCTTGGGCTGGTAAGATGGGTCAGCAGTTAAGAGCACTGCCGCTCTTCAGGATATCATGAGTTCAAATCCCAGCAACCACATGGAGACTCACAACCATCTGTAATGACATCTGATGCCCTCATATGGGATCTGAATACAGCTACAGTGTACTCTGGCAAAAGAAAGCAGGGCTGGAGGGAGCAGGGCTTGGAGCAAGCACGGGCATAGTGAGTGAGGCAGGAGCAAGAGGGACAAGGGAAGGATTGAAAAAAACCCTAACATCCTTAAAGAGAACACATAAAATATTTGTGGTATTGGGTCTAGGTTTACTAACTCAAGATGATTTATTCTTTGCTCCATCAGACCAGTCTTAGGGCCACATCTTGCCAGGGCTACACAGCTGCAAATAATCTGAACCATCACCTAACTCCCCTCAGTATTTCCTTTGAAGGCCATGCAGGTAGATCTACTGCAGAGTCAAACATGACAGTGCTTTGCACAGGTACCAAGGAGGGTGGTCTCCTGCCACTGCAGTCTGAGGCAGGCAGGCATAGAGCATAAGCATAGCACCATTGTGTGCTCACAGCATGTCACTGGTGGTGCCAACACAGCTGTACTGCTAGGTGCTGAAGCATATAGTTCAGTAGACACTGAACTGGCAGGAGTCTCGTGAGTTTCTCTAGCGAACAATTGGCATTTTTTTTCAACAAACTTTTTCAGTCGAATTTGGGAGGCAGCAGTCAGCTAAAAGGAAGGAGAGAGAGGGAAAGAAGGTCCTGGGTGGCCCTAGGCCTCAAGAATGGAAGGAAACCTCAATTATGAGGTACGGACAAAAAAAGTGCCCAGAAAGCGACGCTGGTACACCCGCCTGTGGCGTTGTTGTCTGTGCTGTAGTTGCAGGAAACCTCCGGAAGAGAACAAATTTGTTCTGTATAGGATTGGATATGACCCAATAGGTCCACTGCAACAAGCAGCTGGTGTTGGGGACCTGGATACACTGCAGAGATTAATCCACTCCAATGAACACCATGTGGATGAGTGTGATAGAAGAAACAGGTAATGGGGCTTGAAATTGGTGAGGGGGGATTGGTATACAGGGGTGGGAATTGTCAGGGGCAATCAGGGCCAAGCAGGGAGAAAAATCAACTGTCAGGGCTCAATCCTAATAGTCATGCTTAGGTTCCTTTTCATTGTGTTCCCGCTTAATGCTCTTAAGCGTATGAGACCTGCACACCATGGAACAGCAGCTCCCAGGCCTTAATGAAACTACATCAATTTATTATGACATTTACACTGAAATTTACTAGACAGATACACACACACACACACACAGAGAGAGAGAGAGAGAGAGAGAGAGAGAGAGAGAGAGAGAGAGAGAGAGAGAGAGAGAGAAACACACAAACTTGGGAGTTTTGCCCATAGGCATTTTTGATACAACATGTGTGATAGAATCAGGTGCTTGCTGCCCTGGAACTGGAGCTATATACAGTTGTGAGCTGCCATGTTGGTGCTAGGAATCAAAACTGAGTGCTCTACAAACAAAACTAGAGCTGTTATCAGCCAAGCCACAAGTCTAGATTTCTCTTAATATAGAGGCCATTAACACTAATGTACAACACTCGAAAATTAATCATAAGATAATGATAGCTGGATTTACTAACTCAGGATTTTCTTCATCAGTTCAGGCTCTTGGTGTGTGTGTGTGTGTGTGTTTGTGTGTGTGTGTTCTTTTTTATTGAACATTTTATTTATTTACATTTCAAATGTTATCCCCTTTCCCAGTTTCTCCACCAGAAGAACCTATATTATCCCCCCTACACTGCTTCTATAAGGGTGCTCCTCCACCCACCCACCCACCCACCCACTGTCTACTGACTACCTGCACTTACATTGCCCTACCCTGGAGCCTGACCCTTCACAGGAACAAAGGCTGCTCCTTTAAGTGCAGTCCAACAAGGCCATCCTCTGCTACATATTCGCCTAGAGACATGGGTCCCTCCATGTGTACTCTTTGGTTGGTGGAATAGTCCCTGGGAGCTCTGGGGTGTCTGGTTAGTTGCTGTTGTTGTTCTTCCTATGGGGTTGCACATCCCTTCAGCTCCTCCAGTCATTTCTCTAACTCCTCCATTGGGGACCCCAGGCTCAGTCCAATGGTTGGCTGTTAACATCCTCCTCTGTATTTGTCATGCTCTGGCAGAGCCCCTCAGGAGACAACTATATC
Source organism: Arvicanthis niloticus (assembly GCF_011762505.2). NCBI lineage: Eukaryota > Metazoa > Chordata > Mammalia > Rodentia > Muridae > Arvicanthis > Arvicanthis niloticus. The sequence goes on from NW_023046208.1 coordinate 41,118, forward strand.
AGGCTGCTGTCAGCAAGCACTTCTTGGCCCCCCGCATTAGGGTCTGGGTTTGGTGTCTGTATATGATGGGATGGGTCCCCCGGTGGGGCAGTCTCTGGATGGCCTTTGCTTCTGTCTCTGCTGAGCATAAACCCAAATGATGCTCCAACGTATAACAAGGACACATAATATGTTCATAGAACCCTCATTTATAATAGCCAGAAGCCAGAAAGAACTCAGATGTCCTTCAGCAGAGAAATGGATACAGAAAATGTGGTACTTTTAAACAATGAACTACTACTTAGCTATTAAAATCAATGACTTCAGGAAATCCTTGGGCAAATGGATGGAACTAGAAAGTATCATCCTGAGTGAGGTAACCCAGTCACATAAGAATACACATGCCATGCACTCACCGATAAGTGCATATTAGCTCAAAAGCTCAGAATACACAAGGTACAATTCAAAGACCACGTGAAACTCAGGAAGGAGGAAGACCAAAGTGTGAATGCTTAGGTCCTCCTTAGAAAGGGGAACAAAATACTTCTGGGAGGAAATACCATCAAGCTATTCTTGGGGTCACATGTTCCCAGGGTTACAGAGCTGCTAAGGACCTGAACCATCACATAATTCCTCTCCATATTCCCTTTGAAGGCCGTACAGGTAGATGTACTGCAGACTTGAAACTGACAGTGCTTTGTAAGTGGACCAAGGAGGGTGGGCTCCTGGCCCTGGAGACTGAGGCAGGCATGCACAGAGCATAAGCAGAGCTTCCAGCTGCTAAGCCAGCACCATTGTATGCTCACAGCATGTCACTGTGGTGGTGCCAGCACAGCTGTACTGCTAGGTGCTGAAGCACAGTTCAGTTCATACTGAACTGGCAGGATTCTCCTGTGTTTCACTGGCAAGACTTGCCTTTTTCTTCTGCAAACACTTATTGTAGAACTTGGGAGGCAGTGATCAGCTAAAGGGGAGAAAAGAGAGGGAAATGTCTTAGGTGGCCCTAGGCCCTAATAATGCAGAACAATCTCAAATACAGTGTCCAGTCAATACAAGTCCCCAAAAGGGGCTCTGGTACATCTGCCTGTGGCATTCATGTCTAGGCTTCAGAAGCATGCATCATCAGCAAAAGAAGAAATTTCCCCTCTACCTGATCGGGTATCACCCCATGGGTCCACTACAATGAGTGGCCAGTGTGGGTGACCATGATATAATGCAAAGATTAATCCAGGCCAGTCAACATCATGTGGATGAATATGATAGGACGGGCAGGTAATGGGGCATGAAATTGCTTGTGGGGCGTGTGCAGAGAAGGTGAAAAAGGTTAGGGGCACTCAGGGCCAAGCAGTGAGAGAAATCAACTTCCAGGGCTACATCCTTAGAAAGGAACGAGGTCATACTTAGACTCATTTTAACTGGGGACCCCGGTGTTTTATACTGTGAAATGCTCTAAAGCATAGGAGACCTGCACATGCTGGAACAGCAGCACCTAGGCCTTAATGAAACTTCATCATTTTATTATGTTTACACTGAAATTTTGTACACACACACACACACACACACACTCACTCACACAGAGGACCTTTGCTTATTTGTTTTTTCTGTGTACCATGTGTGATAGAACCTGGTGCTGCATTCTCTGGAACTGGGGTTATAGACAGTTGTGAGCTGCCATGTGGTTCCTGGCAATCAAAACTTAGTTCTCTACAAACAAAACTAGAGCTGTTAAGAGCCAAGCCACCTGTCTAGATTTGTCTTACTATATAGGCCATATATAGTATTGTCTTACTATATAGGCCACTATATTGTCTTACTAATACACAACACTGAAAAATTTATCATAAGATAAATTGTCAACTTGAATGCAAAAAAAAAAAAAAAAAAAAACCAACAAAAACTCTTAGATCAATATGACCCATGTTTGTTAATTGATCAAACAAAGGCATTTGAACTGGAACTATGACCCTGCTCCCCGTTCTCACCCTGTGTACATGTCGTGTGTGCATTGACACATGTGAAGGACAGAGACTGACATTGTCTTCCTCTTACTTTCCTGTGTCCCACACATGTGGAACTAAGTGTGTGGTGGTCAGAGGACTCATCACTTGACAGTTCTGTTCTGCCACATTGTGGGTTCTGGGGACTGAGCTCAGACCATTAGGCCTCCCTGTGAGTTCCACCCCGAGGTCCCTCCGTTTTAGAGACATGTTCAATCTCCCAAATCCATGGTATGTTTGATTTACACTCTTGGAGCACACTGAATCTCAGACTTGCAGGCAAGTAAGCTTTGGGGATCCCCTCATCCCCACATCTGCACTCAGGTTTTCAGGGCAAGTGTTTTACCAACTGAGTTTTACCAACCATCCCAGTCCCCCATTCTTATTTCCTTTTTATCATTATTTGTTTTAACACTCAAGATTCTACTCCCTCTGGTCCACCCTCTGACAGTTCCACCCCCTTGTCTCCAGGAAGATGTCCCTAACACACCCCAGACTACACCAGACCTATAAACTCCCTGGGGCCTCCAGTCTCTGGATGGTTGGGTGCATCTTCTCTGATTGAATCCAGACCTGGATGTCCTCTGCTCTAGATGTGTTGGGGGTCTCCTGAGTGTTTCTTACCTCCCAGGTCTCTGGTACATTCTGGAGGGTCCCCAAACCTCCTACCTCCCAAGGTTGCCTGTTTTCATTCTTTCTGCTGGCCCTCAGGACTTCAGTACTTTCCTCCAGCAAATCCCAGAACCTGTTCCCCTCTGTTCCCCACATCCATTTTCCCTCCCAGTCTCCTGCCTCCCTCCCCGCTTATGGTTGCTTTCTTCTCCCTCTCAAGTGGCACTGAGGCATCCTCACTTGGGCACTTCAACTTGTTGACCTTTTTGAGTTCTCTTGACTCTATCTTGGGTATTTTGTACTATTCATTTTTTGGCAAATATCCACTTATTAGTGATTCTATACCATGCATGTCGTTCTGGGCATGTGATCCCTCACTCAGGATGGTATTTTCTTGTTCCATCCTATTGCCTGCAAAACTCAGGATGTCCTTACTCTTGATATCTGTGTAGTATTCCATTGTTTAAAGGATCTACAATTTCTGTATCCATTCTTCTGTCGTGGGACATCTGGGTTGTTTCCAGCTTCTGGGTATCACAGAGAAGGTCGCTATGAACAAAGAGGAACACGTGCCCTTTTGGCATGGTGGGGCATCTTTTGAGTGTATTCCCAAGAGTGTTATTGCTGGGTTATCAGGTCAATCTATTTCCAATTTTGTGAGGAACCTCCAAATTGATTTCCACAGTGGTTGTACCAGTTTGCAAACCCACCAGCAATGGAGGAGTATTCCTCTGTCTCCACATTCTCCCCAACATGTGTTGTCACCTGAGGTTTTGATCTTAGCCATACTGATTGGTGTGAGGTAGAATCTCAGGGTCTTTGATTGGCATTTCTCTGACCACTAAGGACCTGAACATTTCTTTAGGTGATTCTCAGCCATTTGAGATTGCTCTGTTGTGAATTCTTGGTTTAGTTCTTTGCCCCACTTTTTTGATGTAGTACTAGGTAATAAAGGGGAATCAATGACAACAGTATATTTCCATACTCCACAGCTTCTTGATCATTTGTAGTTCTAAGGGGCTAGTCTTTTAATTGGAGCTTCATATAAAAGAAGAAAAAATTATAAACTACAGTTTTAAGGTATTCTTTTGCTTATTGGATATTTTCCGTACAGACACTGAATTGTGCAACTGTAGTTATTCATTCTGTCAGTCCATTTATTCCCCCCACACATAACTTAGATATTTACTGTGTAGAATACACATTCTACTATCTATCCAGATCTTTCCATTCTTATACCTTTATACTTCTCTGCCCAGTCAAGCTTCCTCACATTCTATAAATTTAAATACGAAATGAAATGAACCATATACTTTGGAACCCGAGTTTCATTTTGCTTAAAGCTTTTGGAGTATCAAGTGAGGGAGGTAGGATGACATAGGTTATCAGCTTGTAGGAACGGTTACCCGGTCTTGGTGTGAGTCAAGAGCACATTGATCATTTTATGGCAAAGCATGAGGTCCGGCTTTGCTACCATTTGGTGCCTGGATTACCATGAATACTATATCTATTACCTAAGGACTAAGTTGTGTTCCTGATTGTCCAACGTACAGACACACTACTCATGGTCATAAAACAGAAATGTGGAAAAGAAAAAAAATCAAAGCATTGATGACTGAGAGTTTAGAGTTTTGTTTGTTTTTTAAAGATTTACATAGATACTAGTGATCTGTATAAATGTCATTTACCTGTGGAATCTGACTTTTTTACTGTAAGGCGCAATGGGTTTCATGATAACCTTTTGTTTTTTTTATAGAGTATCAAAGTTAAAAATTCTGCCAATTATAAGTATAAAAAAAATTAGAAATGATAAATGACATTCCAATGTTAGAGAGGCTAAACTGTGAATGATAAAAGAAAGTAACCACAGTGTCACCGGCCACTATTTAGGATGAGTTAGGAGGATTATCTAGTTCAAGACCTGTTTGGTTAGACAGATTTTTTTAAAGAAATGTAAAACTCTTTGAATATAAAATCTTTGTATGTGTACTGTTGATAGAATCCTGTTTGTCCTTCACTGAAATGTTGTGTTTGTTATCACAAGGAAGAGAAATCATTATCATGAGAGGCAAATGCTAAGCCGTCGGGAGCTGTAAATGTTTGTAATTCTAGCAGTTCTTGCCCATCCAAACTAAAAGCATCACCGCAGCCCCGTGTAAGACGGATACTATGTTTAATCTCCATTCTTTGGATTGGGAAATGGAGTCATGAAGCTCATAGAAATCCCAAGTAGTAACTAGTAAGAGCCAGATATTAGAGTAGGATTTAAATTCAAACTGAGATCAATTTACTGGGACCTTTTCTAGGATTCAGACAGGCTGCTTTGTGCAGGGATGAAGGTAGTGATAGAACACCTCCCTTAAATGGGGACAGCCATGCACTATATCCCTAGCACACACAGCAAATGAACATTTGAGTAGACAGAAATAAATAAGGAAATTCTGGTTACTTTCTTACATCAGAAGGAAATTATCTTCATACTATGTAGTAGTTAAAGGTGATGGGCTTCTTATTTAGCATTCAAAAATGTCCCTAAATGTCCTTTCCATTGCAGGACATCCATACACTATGCATGTGCCCACAACCATCCTGAAGCAGTGATACTGTTACTAGAAAACGAATCCAATATTAACATCCAGGATGATGAAGGCAGCACACCCCTGATCAAGGTAGCTATTGGCCATCTGTTTTGGCATGAAATGGATTAGAGTGTGTCCTTGTTTGGTTTCTGTTGCTGTGATAAAACACTGACCAAAACCAACTCAGGAAAGGAAATGGTTATTTGGCTTACATTTACACATCACACTTCATTCTCAAGGGGAGCCAAGGCAGGAGCTCCAATCAGGAACCAGAGGGAAGAACTAAATCCCAAGATCACAGGAGAATGCAGCTTTTCCATGGCTTTTACCAAGGCTTGCTCAGCTTTTTTTTTTTTTAAAAAAAAAAAAAAAAAAAGCAAGTGAGAACTTTCTTCCCAGGTGTGCCCCACCCCTAAGATCCTAGGCTTTCCTACTTCTATCTAAATTATATAAAAAAAGATACTCCACATAGTTGGCCAGAGGCCATTTGCTTGAGGCAATTCCTCAAGTGAGGATCTTTCCAGGTATGTTAAGCTTATATCAAATTGTCAAAAAGAACAAAACCTAACCAGCTAACCAATCTCTGCACTGCAACAGCCAACCAGCACAGACCTGAATTTTTAGACTATCTAGGTGTGTTGGCAGAATCCTTAAATTCTACCACTTGTAAAGAGATATATATGGTGGGGAGATTATAAAATTAGGCAAGCCTGGGGTACTTGAGAAGACTTTGTGTCAAAATAGAGGGATAATATGCATAACTGAAGCTCTATGTTTGATTTAAGGGAAACGATTCAGTGCAGTGGTAGAAATGTCTCCCTTGGCGTCTTTGAATCGAACATGTATTTCTTTGTACAATTTCCACAGGCCACCCAGCAAGAAAATGTGGATTGTGTTTCTGTATTGCTGGCCCACGATGCTGATGCAAACCTGATAGATGCCACTGGGAATACAGCTTTCCACCACGCTGTATCCAGGGGTAACATACCAATTGCACAAATGATCCTTGAGCACGACGTAGATTTTGAAGCCAAAAATCGGGTAAAGATCTTTCAACTTTGTTTCCAATATACTTTTAGCAGTGACACTCAAACCTATTTTCTACATGCAGAAGCTCAAGCATTCTCACTGAGTCTCTTCAGAGGAATGCTATTTTCTCCAAATAGGTTTTTCATATTTTCAGTCGTTAGTTCCAAAAAACACAGCATAGCATATTTTGTCTCAGAATGGGACTTGATTTTAAAATTCAAAAATAAAGGATTTAGGACCACATGGACACACACACATCACATATACACAGACAATACAAATCAATTTATTTCAAGTTAAATGATTGTAAAATAAATTAAAATGTCTTGCAGCAAAGGAGGTACTGATGTAGGTTTTGCTCAGGGATGAGGGTAGACAGGAAAACGAGAGAGGTGACAGGCAACTTAGGAAATTTGATCATTGGAGAAACTATGCAAAAAGCATTATTTAATTTTTAAAAGGTTTTGGCGTCCATAGGAGATGCTGTTGAGCTTGTGAGATAATTCTTAGTTGAGTAAAGAAATGTATTTGAAATACAGATTGAGAAACTCTGCTCCAGACACCTCTTGAGCACACTCCTTCAACAGGGGCCTACCAAACTGTACTCTCTGTTTCAGGGCTGTGGCAATGGAGTCCCTACTCCATGGAGCTAAGATGACTGGAGCCATTGAGTGTTTGGGGAGAGTTCTGGAAGGGAGTGGTGTTCATAGACAATGTTGGGCAGGGGAAAGGTGTGTCAAAGGGAAGAAGACAGCAGTGTGTGAGAAAGTGACAGGTGTTGTAGCATAAATGGTCTCTTGTGACTCTTTCCAGTGTGTATTTATGTTCACAAAATCTGTGATGAACTTTCAGTTGAGAAACAAGCCTTTTTGTAAAATGCAATATTTTTTTTTCCTTACAGTTTGGCATAACGCCCATCGAACTTGCAGATTTTAATAATAAACGTGAAATGGTACAATTTTTAGAAACATATTATGAAAATGCACGAATGTTAAACAGGTACCGTTTCTTCTCTTCTTCAATCTTAGTGCTGTTCTTGAGGGTGACAATTTTGTAAGTCAGGAATATTAAAATTATAGGAAGATTGTGAGAAACTCGGAGGCATGTAGTTAGAAAGCTTAGCACACATGAAGTGTGAGCTGGAGAAGAGACTGTTTGACCACAACAAAAGAACAGCATGCCCCCGGGATCTCGATGTAGTTGAGTACTTCACCTCATGCACCATCAACCAAGCCAAAGGACAAACTAGATCAATTGTTGCTCCACTGCAGTATTTTTGCTTGTGACAGTGTTTGTCACTGAAATAAGGGTCATTGGCAAGTGGTCTAACATGGATAAACGCTCTTCCAGAAGAGTCTAGAGCCATACCACCCTGAGCCTGCCCAATCTTGTGTTTAATGGTTTGCAAAGTGTGTGTGTGAGTGTGTGTATGTGTGTGTGTGTGTGTGTGTGTGAGAGAGAGAGAGAGAGAGAGAGAGAGAGAGAGAGAGAGAGAGAGATTTTGTGTCTACACTTTGTGTTTTAATTAAAAGCTAACTATTACTCATGTTTTCTCTTGAGAAAAGGTAGGAAGGATAGCAGTCAGCAATCATAGTCAATTGCTGACAACTGAACTCAACACTGTTTGTCTAGTTCTGTTGGCCCATGGATTTCATCCCAGAACTTGGGAAGTAGAAGATACAGAGATCTCTGCGAATTAAAGCCAACATGATCCATAGAGTGGTTTTCAGACCAGCATGGCTAGAGTGAGATTCTGTTTCAAAAAATATTGTTTGTAAACATCTAAAGTAAGATACAGTAGGGAATCATATATAAAGTACTTAAAACACTAGCTAAATGTTTTTCTTATGAAGAGCACAATAATGATAACTTTAAAACCTTTGCCTCAGGATAAGTAAGAAAAGAAGAGAGAAGAGAAGACTGTCGCATGTCAGGTTCAATAGAGGTAAGGTTTTTATAGTGAATATAAATGTAGTATACAGTAGCTGGCCCTATTACCCTAACTAAGAGTCCAGATTTTAGCTCCTCTCCCACTGAGACCAGACAGGCAAATCGCAGAAAGGAATCCAAATGCAGGCAACAGAGTGTGAAACAGTCCTCACTTCAGTTTTTAGGGAAACCACATGAGGAACAATCTGCATATCTGCTACATATGGGGAGGGGGTCTATGTGTAGCCCATGCATGCACTTTGATTGGTGGTTCAATCTCTGTGTGCCCTCATGGGCCCAGATTCGTTGATTCTTTAGGTTTTCTTGTGGTGTCCCTGACCCCTCAATCACACTGTCCTTTTTTGAGTTCAGTGTCCTTCCCCCAACTCTTCCAAAGAGTCCCCAAATGCCTCCTGATGTTTGGCTGTGGGTGTGTACATCTGTTTCCAGCCTCTGCTGGATGAAGCCTCTCAGAAGAGTTATCCTAGGCTCCTGTCTGCAAGCATAGCACATTATCATTGATGATGTCAAAGACTGGCTCTCTCCCACAGGGTAGGTCTCAAGTTGGGCCAGTTATTGGGTGTCTTCCCTTCATCTCTGTTCCATTTTAATCCCTGAATATCTTGTAGGTAGGATGTTTTTGTGAGAGCATGGGTATCCTCCTCCTCCTTCCACTGGAAGTCCCTCCTAGCTAGAGGAGATGACCACTTAAAGCTTCATATCATGTACTGCTAGTTGACTCAGCTAGACTCATCAATAGAGATTCCTAAGAGCCCCCATGGACTCTGGTCTTTGTCTCATCACAGAAATGCCTCCCCTGTGGTATCTCTTCTCCCTGCTCTCACCGTACACCTGTTCCCCACCTCAGTTCCTCTCCCCATCTTCCACAAATTTCCCTCCCTAAATCGACCCCTGATGTCTACTTTATTTTCCCTTCTGAGTAAGATTCAAGCATCTGACTTCAGGCCCTCACTATTTACCTTCTTTAGGTCTGTGGATTTTAGCATGATTATTCTATACTTGATGCCAAAAAAGCACTCCCTTCTAAGTGAGTGCACACAATGCCTGCATTTCTGGGTTTGGATAACCTCACTCAGGATCATATTTTCAAATTCCATCTATTGACCTGCAATTTTTGCAGATTCCTTGTTGGTAATAACTGAATGATATTTCATTGTGTAAATATATCACGTTTTCTTAATCCACTTTTTCAGTTGAAGGCCATCTAGGTTGTTTTCTGTTTCCGGCTATTACAAATAAAGGTTTTACAAACATAGTTGTGCAAGTGTCCTTGAGATGGTTTGGTAGAGCATCTTAAGGGCATATGCCCAGGAGTGGACTAGCTGTGTCTTGGGGCAGAACTATTCCTAATTTTCAGGGGAAAACAACCTGCCAGATTACTTTTCAAAAGGGATTGTAAAATTATGCCCTCTCACCAGCAATGAAAGAGTGTTCCCCTTGCTCAATATGATTGCCAGCCTGTGCTGTCACTTGAATTTTCTATTTTAGCCATTCTGACTGGTGTAAGATGGTATCTTTGAGTCCTTCTGACATTCATTACACTGATGACTAAAGACTTTGCACACTTAGGTGTTTCTCGATCTTCTGGGATTCCTCCATTGAGAATTGTCTGTTTAGCTCTTTACCCCATTTTTAAATTTTTAACTTCTTGGGTTCTTTATATATTTTAGATATTAGTTTTCTCTCAAGTGTGCTGTTGGTGGGTATCTTTTCCCAAAATATAGGCTTCCATTTTGTCCTATTGACTGTGTTCTTTGACTTGCAGAAGTTTTTCAGTTTCATGAGTCCCCATTTTTCAATTGTTGATCTTAGCCTAAGACATTGGGTGTTCTGCTAGGAAATTGTCTACTGTACCCAAGTATCCAGGCTATTTCCCACCTTCTCTTTTAGTAAATTCAGTCTGTCTGGTTTATATTGAGGTCTTTGGTGCATGTGAACTTGAGTTCTGTGCAGGGTGATAACTATGGCTCTATTTGCATTCATCCTCATGTAGACATCCAGTTAGACTTGCACCGTTTGTTGAAGATGTTTTCTTTCTTTTTTAAGTTATTGTATTCCTTGGCCTTCTTTGTCAGAATCAAGTGTTAGTGGGTATGTGAGTTCATGTCTGGGTCTTTGATTTGATTCCAGGCATCAACTTGTTTGTTCCCATACTAATACCATGCAGTCTTTATCATGATTGCTCTGTGGTACGTTTGAGATGAGGGATAGTGATACATTCAGAAATTATTTTATTATTTAAGGTATTTTTAGCTATTCTGCATTTTGTTTTTGATGGGAAGCTAAGAATTGCTGTTTCAAGTTCTGTACCTAATTGTGTTGGAATTTTGATGGGAAATGCATTGAATCTGAAAAGGATTTTTGTAAGATGGCCATGTTCACCATGTTAATCCTGTCCATCCATGAGCATGGGATCTTTCCATCTTCAGATGTCTTCTTCAATTTCTTTTTCAGAGAATTGAAGCTTTGGATAGACAGGTCTTTCAGTAGCTTGATTAGAGTTATATCCAGGTATTTTGAATTATCTGTGGCTATTGTGAAGGGTTTTGTTTTACTAAATGTTTTCTTATTCCAATTATTTTTTATATAAGGAAGGGCTACTGATATTTTTGAGTTACTATTTTATCCAGCCATTTTGCTTAAGGTGTTTATCCCCTTTGGTGTAGGTGTCCTTTGGTCAATTCTTTGAGGTCTCTTATGTAGGCGGGCAGTCTTGTTTAGTCTCTGATTTTAAGTTTGTCTCCATTTAAGTGGTTGTTGGCCATTGGCTTGTCATATAGTACCTTTATTTTGTTGAGGTATGCATATTTTAGCACCAATGTCTCCAAGACTTTTAACATGAAGAGGTGTTTGATTTTATCAAAGGCTTTTTCAGCTTGCAATGTGACGAACATGCGAATTTTCTCCCACAACCCCTACCACTGCCACCTGCATTCTTTCCCATTCATTCTCATGGCCATCAGGACATCTCCCCTGCACCTCCACACACCTGATACTGAAACACCCCATTTCCATGGCCATCCCCACTCCCACCTAGTTCCCTCCCTCCATCTGCCTCCTATGACTATTTTATTCTCTGTTCTTAGTCAGATTCAAGCAACCTTGCCTTGGTTCTTACCTCTTGTTTATCTTCCTTTGGTCTCTGGAGTATAGTATGGTCATCCTGTACTGTTGTGGACCTCTCTGCCCCACGTTGGGGGCCAACAATATTGCGGCCAGAGCTACCCCACATTTGGGGGCCAAAATGTCTCAGACCACTCTATCAATGTTGAGACCTACACTGCCAAAAGCCTTGGGGGCTAAAGTGTTACAGCCCGCACTGCCCCAAGCTGCTCCAGTCTGTGGGTCAGGGTTCAGTAAGAGAGAGAGTGAGGACCGACTTGAAGAATGGAGACCAGAGAGAGTATGATTCAGTCCCGTTTATTCTTCAGTCTCTCTTCCTAATCCAAGTCCCAAGTCTTGTGTTCCTAGTCCCTAGTGCCTCCATGTTCCAAGTTACTTCTCCCAAGTGCTAAGTGCCTAATGTCTAATTCCTAGTTCTTCCAAGTTCTCTACTCCAAGTGTCTTCTACCTAATGCCTAATAACTACTCCAAATTTTACTGTAAGTTGTACTCTCTAACCTAATTCCTAGTTCAAGTTGTACTCCATGTTGTACTCTAAGTTCTATTCTCTAACCTAATTCCTAGTTCCAAGTTGTACTCCTCTCTTCTGTCTGCCTCTCTCCTTTTATATGTCTCACTTCTAAACCACGCCTCTAAGTCATGCCTTTAAGTCATGCCCTTAGGCCTTGTCTCTAAATCTGATCTCTAAGTCATGCCCTTAAGTCTCACATGCCCAAGGGAAGATCCTGGGTATCTAAAGCAAGATGTTATTAGAGTGTGCTCAACTGTTGTAGGCTTTTGTAATCAAATCTCTTATCAGGGTATATGGCTCAAGATGGCTGCAAGGATGCTATCTGCCTTCTGTTGGCTCCCCACACTGTACTTTATTGCGAATATGCATTTGTCAGTGAGTACATGCCATCCATGCTTTTTGAGTCTGGGTTACCTCTCAAGTTCTATCAAATTGACTTCAAAATTCATTATATCTTTGTTTTAATAGATGAATAGAATTCCATTGGATACATGTACCACATTGTCTCTTTTCATTTTTAAAGAATTATTTTTATTGTTAAAATCGTATATGTATACATGACCCCTGAAGCCATAGGACAGCATTCTCCTAGAGTTGGAGTTGGAGTTTTGCAGACAGTACCGAGAACTGAACTGTAGTCCTCTGGAAGAGCACCAATGTGCCTAACTGTAGAGCTATGTTTCAGGTCTATGCATTCTTCTTTTTTTTTTTTTATTGAATGCACTGTCTTTTATTACTTACTCCCTTCAAATCCAGCTCACTGGCTGTCTCCCAGTCACTTCCCTCTCACAATGCTTCCCCCATATCTCACTCCTCTTTTGTTCTGAGAGGATAGGGCTGGCCTGTGTATCTCCCCAAACATTCACTTCTCATGTCTTTCAGGCTAGGTGCTTCCTTTCCTATTGAGGTAGACAAGTCAGCCCAGCTAGTACATCATATCCTATAGACAGGCTATAGCTACTGGGATAGCCCTCGCTCCAGTTCTTCAGGACCCACATGAAGACCAAGCTGCATATTTGCTACATGGGTGCCAGAAGTCCTAGGTCCAGCTCATGTATGTTCTTTGGTTGGTGGTTCATATCCTGAGAGCATTGAGGGTTCTCATTAATTTACTCTGTTGGTTTTCCTTTGGAGTTGCTATCCCATTTTGGGTCTTCAATCCTTCCTCCTATTCTTCCAAATAAATCTCCAAGTTCAATCCACTCTTTGGCTGTGGGTATCAGTATCTGTCCAAGTGAGCAAATGGGTGGAGCCTCTCAGAGGACAACTCTGCAAACATAACAGAATATCAATAATGTCAGGGACTGATGCTTGCTCGTGACATGGGTCTTGATTTCTGCTGCTGATGGTTGCTCATTCCTTCAGTCTCTGCTTCATCTCCTGGGCCTGAATTTTTTTTGTAGAGAAAATAAATTTTGGGTCCATATCCCCAATGTGGTGAGTCACAGCTAAGGTCATCCCAATTGTTTCTTGGGTGCCTCCCTTATCCTAGATCTCTGTCTCATCAGAGATACCCCCACCTCTTCACCATCTTCAGTTGCAGATTTCCATTCATTTTCATGGCCATCTAGCCATCTCTCTTCTTCCTCCCCATACCTGATCCTGAACTCCTCCAATTCCCCTCCCTGTGTCCTCTCCTCTCCAGTTTACTCCCTCCATCTGCCTCTTATGACTATTTTATTCCCTCTTTTAAGTGAGGTTCAGGCATCCTTACTTGTGCCCTCCTTCTTGTTTAGCTTCTCTGTGTCTCTGGATTGTACCTGTAATTTTTGAACAATAAGCACTTATAAGTGAGTACATACCACACAAGTCCTGTTGGAGCTCAGAATGATATTCTCAAGTCCCATCTATTTACCTGCAGAATTCAGGATGTCTTTGTTTAATAGCTGAATAGTATTCCATTGTGCAGGTGTACAGCATTTTCTTTATATGGTCTTCAGTTGAGGGACATCTAGGTTGTTTCCAGTGTCTGGCTATTATGAATAAAGCTGCTATGAACATTGTTGAAGAAATGGCCCTTGCTATAGTGGGACATGTTTTGTGTCTATGCCCAGGAGAGTCATAGCTGGGTCTTGAGGTAGAACTATTCTCAGATTGCTGAGAAACCACAGAAGGGATGTCCAACATGGCTGTACAAGTTTTCATTCCCACCAGTGATGGAGGAGTGTTCCCTTTGCTCCACATCCTCGCCAGCCTGTGCTTTCACTTGACTTTTTGATCTTTGCTTTTTTGAGGGCTGTAAATGGAATCTCAGAGTTTTGATTAAGCAGCACTTGGTTTTGTTGATTCTTTGTATTGTTTTCTTTGTTTCTATCTTTGACTATTTCATGCATTCTTCTCCTCTGGAATGTGATTGCTTCTGTTTTATCTTCAGAGTGAAGATGTGCTGTTAAGTTGCCAGTATGAAATCTCTCCAATTTCTTTTGAAGGGACATGGTGCTATGAACTTTCCGATGTGCACTACTTCTATTGTGTCCCATAAGCTTGAATACTTTGTGCCTTCATTTTCATTGAATTCTAGAGTCTTTGCTTTCTCCTTTCACCAGTGGTCATTGAGCATAGAGGTTTTCAGTATCCATGAGATCGTAGGATGTCTGTTGTTTCTCTTGTTGATATAATCCAGCTTTAATCCATAGTGACCTTATAAGATGCAAGGGGTTATTTTAGTCTTCTTGTATCTGTTGATGCAGATCTGTATCTGTATATTGTCAATTTAGGCAAGGTGTCATGAAGTGCTGAGAATATACATGTATTGGTGTTTGTGTGAAATGATCTGTAGACATCTGTTAAGTCCATTTCATTCATGACATCTACCTGTCTATCTGTTTAGTTTCTCTTTGGTGACCTGTCCATTGGTGATTATGGGGTGTTTATGACCCCTACTGTTAATGTGTGGAGTTTGATGTGTGATTTAATCTTGGGTAATGTTTCCTTCTGAAGGAGGATGCCCTTGCATTTCAGGCGTTGCTATTCAGAATTGAGACATCATCTAGGTGGATTTTTTTTCTCTGATTAGTATGCAGTATCCTTCCACATTTCTTTTGATTACTTTTGGTTGACAGTCTATTTTATTAGATATTAGAATGGTTACTCCAGCTTGGTTCTCCAGTCCATTTGATTTTTAATCCTTTTTGCCAGCCCTTTATTCTGTGGTAGTGTTTATCTTTTGTTGCCGACATGTGTGTTTATATGCAACAGAATGATGGATCCTGTTTATACATCCACTCTGTTAGACTGTGTCTTTTTATTTGCTAAGTGAATCCATCAATGTCGAGAGGTATCAGTGACTAATGATTGTTTGTTCTTGTTATTTTGTTGTTGTTGTTGTTGTTGTGTGTGTTTCCCTTCTGTAGGTTTTGCTGTGGGATGATTAACTTCTTGTGTTTTCTTGAGCATAGTTACTCTCCTTGTGTTGGAGTTTTCTTTCTAGTGTCCTCCCTAGTGACGGATTACTAGAAAGGTATTGTTTCCATTTGGTTTTGTCATAAAATATCTTTTATTCTCCATCTATATTGAATGGAAATGTTGCTGGGTACAGTAGCCTGGGCTTCCAGTTTTAGTCTCTTAAGGTCTGGAAGACATCTCTTCAGCCCTTTTGTCTCTTAAGTCTCTGTTGAGAAGGTTGGAGTAATTTGGATTGGTCCTTCTTTATATGTTTGATGTTGCTTGCCTTTTTCTCTTCATGGCTTTTTGAGATTCTTCTTTCTTCTGTACATTCAGTGTTTTGATTATTTTGTGCCTAAAAGATTTTATATTCTGGGGTAATAATCTCTTGGTTGTACTATAAACTTCTTGTATGTATGTAGGCATCTTTCTCTTTAGGTTAGGGAAGTTTTCTTCGGGGATGTTGTTGAAGATACTGTCTGGGCCTTTAATCTGGGAATCTTCTCCTTGTATTCCTATTTTTCTTAGGTTTGGTCTTTTCATAGTGTTCCAAATTTCCTGGATGGTTTGTGTCTCAAGTTTCTTGGATGATTTGTGTTAGAAACTTTAGATTGTACATTTTTTGACTGATGTATGAATTTCTTCGATTGTACCTTCTGTGGCTGAGATTCTCTCTTTTATTCATTGACTTCTGATGGTGATACTTGTGTATGTATTTCCCATTCTCTTTTCTTGATTTTCCATCTCCATATTACACTGCCTTTTGTTGATTGTGTTCTTGTCCTGGCCATTGCCATCCCTTTGTCTCTGGTGTTGGTTGGCCTACTCAACCTTGGTAGTAGCAGGGAAATTTGTCTGAAATCCTCTTTCTTGGTTGAGTCTTTATGTGGTTTACATATGAGGGTAATTGTGGCCTTATAGAATGACTTTGGTAACGTTACTTCTGTTTCTAATTTGTGGAATGGTTTGAGAAGTATTGGTATTATCTCTTTCTCTGAAATTCTTGTAGAATTCAGCCATAAGGTCCCGGGCAGTTTATTTTATTTTATATTTTATTTACATTTCAGATGCCATCCTCTTTCCCCATTTCCCCTCCCTAGAAAACCCCTATCCCATGCCCCCTTTCCCTTTTTGCTTTTATACAATTTTTTAAAATGTTAGTCAAAAGCTTTGTAAGTTTGGTAATGCTCAATCAGAAGTGTAACCTAATACCCAACCTAGATATATCAACTATCTTTGACTGGTGGAGACACGTGAACAACTGCCTCCATGCGCCCCCTCTTTCTCTCTCTCATCACCTTGCTTCTCCTCTCCTTCATCTTCTCCTCTCCTTACTGCATCTCTTCCTCTCGGTACTCCTTCCCCCTTAGCTCCTCCTACATATCACCCTTCCTGTTACAATAACACTTTTCTCTCAAAATACAATTAGAGCATAATTATTCCTATTTGTACCAGTGAGGTACAAGATAGTCCTAATACCCAGCCCATCCTTTTGTTGATTAACCAGAACCTCTGTCATCTATCCTAACTAAAACATTTAGTTCTGAACCTGGCTTTTTTCTTGGCTTAGAATAAATGGCAGCTGAAGAAATTGAGCATCCTTGGAGTTACTGCAGTTGTGCAGAGACAGCCACAAGGCAAGAATTGCCTATTTCCATCTACAGACAAATTACTGTCTAGAAAAGGACACACTTGCAGAATAGTCGACTGATTATATCTGCCTAGACAGAGTAATCAGCCCTTAATAACTCTGCATCACTAAGGTCTGTCAGATGCTTCTTGGCCGGAAGGCTGAAGATTTGATGCTCCAACATTCTGTAGTATAGGGGCTGTCCAGGTGTTCAGCGGTCTCTCTAAGTTGACTACATTTTAGAAGCTATGATTTGTGCTTCCCATAATTTCAGTCAACTCAGTCACTCTGGATTTCTGTCAGGGTTGAAGACCTATAGTATCATAGCCAATCCTGGCTATTTTCTTTGAGAGAAAAGACCCGGGCAGTTTTTGATTGGGAGATTTTATGAGTGTTTCAAATTCCTTAGAGATTATACTTCTTTAAAATTGTTTATCTGATCTTGATTTAACATTGGTAAGTAGTGTCTATCAAGAAAATTGTTCGTTTTGTTTAGATTTCCAAATCTGTGCACTGCATTCTTTGAAGTAAGACCTGATGGTTCTTTCGACTTGCTCCGTGTCTGTTTTTATGTCCCCCCCTTTTCATTCTATCTTTGTGAATGTGGATACTGTCTCTGTGCCTTTTAGTTCGATTGGTGAGAGTTTGTCTATCTGTTGATTTTTCTCAAGGAACCAGCTCTTGGTTTAGTTATTTGTATTGTTCTATTTGTTTCCAGTTTGTTGATTTCAGCCCTGAGTTTGGTTATTTCCTGCCATCTACTCTTGTGGGTGTTTGCTTCTTTTTTTCTAGAGCATTCAGATGTACTTTTAAATTGTTAGTACGAGATCTTTCCAATTTCTTTGTAAAGACACTAAGTGCCATGAAATTTTCCTCTTGGCATGCATTCACTGTATCCCATAGGTTTAGGTATTCTGTGCCTACACTTTCATTGAATTCTACAAAGTCTTTCATGTCTTTCTTCATTTTGACACTGATCCAGTGGTCACTGAGTGGACAGTTGTTCACTCCCATGAGATTTTATGTATGCTTTTGATGTTTCTGTTCTTGCTGCATTCCAGCTTTCATCCATGGTGGTCCGATAAGACAGAAGGGGTTCTTTTAATTTTCCTGTAGCTGTTGAGGCTTGTCTTGTGGCTGAGTATAGGTCAATTTTGAAGAAGATCCTGTGAGGTGCTTAGAAGAAAGTGTATTCTTTCGAATTTGGGTGAAATGGTATGTAGGTATCTGTTAGGCCCATTTGATTCATAACATTTGTTTAGTTTCTGACTCAATGACCTGTCTAGTGGTGAGAGTGGGATGCTGCAATATGTTACTACTAATGTGTAGGGTTTAAAGTAGGATTTAAGCTTTAGTAATGTTTCTTTTACAAAGGTGAAGGCCCTTTGATTTGGGGTATTTAGAATTGACATGTTCTCTTGGTGTATTTTTCTGTGATGAGTTTGAGATATCCTTCCGTGTCTCTTTCATTGATTTTGGTTGGAAGTCTATTTTATTTAGATATTACAATTGCTACTCAGCTTTCATCCCAAGTCCCTTTTCTTGGAAAAACATTTTCCAGTCCTTTACTCTGAGGCAATGTCTATCTTTGTTTGCTGAGGTATGTTTCTTGTATGCAACCGGAGGATGGGTCCTGTTTCCACATCCAGCCTGTCAGCCTGTGTCTTTTTAATTGCAGAAGATGAGTTCACTGATGTTGAGAGATATCAACAACCAGTGATTGATAATTCCTGTCATTTTCATGTTTGTGGAGGGAGGATTATTGTGTTGGGAACACCAGTCAATTTGGTCTTTTGCAAGCTTCTCCTTCCTTGATTGGCACTCTTTCTTTAGGTTGGGTAAATTTTCTTCTATGACTCTGTTGAAAATAGTTTCTTGTCCTTGGAGCTGGTGCTCTCTTCACTTTTGTTCATCCCTATTAGTCTTGGTAGGACTTTTCACACTGTTGCAGATGACCTGATGACTTTGAGTCAGTAATTTTTTAGGTTTAACATTTTCTTTGGTTGATGTATTAGTTTTGTGTATTATATCATCTAGGCCTGAGATCATGTCTTTCGTTATTTTTTATTCTGTTGGCTGTGCTTCTGTTCCTGTTCTCTTTCTTAGGTTTTCCATCTCCATGTTTCCCTCAAACACAAATTTGTGTTTTTTTTTTACTGCTTTTTACCATTTGCAGGTTTTGAATTGTTTAATTCATCTTCTTCACCTGTTTGATTGTATTTTCCTATATGTTGAAAGGGATTTATTAATTTTCCCTTTAAATTCCTCAGTCATCTTACTAAGATTGGATTTAAAGACGTTTATTGTGCTTTGACTGTGTTAGGATATCCAGAGGTTACTGGGCTCTAGATGTGTCATATTGATTTAGCTCTTGTTGGTTGTGTTCTTATGCTGGGTTTTAGCCAACTGGTTATCCCTGCACAGGAGTGGTGAGGTGGGCTACCTTTGTTTGGACATTGGAAGTCAGGGGACAGTGTATGTCTCTGGGAAACTGGGCAGAGCATTCGAGGTGAAGAGGTCTAACTTGGATGTTCCTGCTGCAGAAGACCTGCTGAAGTTGGATTTAATTATGGACAGAGAACGGAACTCAGGTGATGCCTTGCAGTAGAGCTCTGGGTTTTACTCTTTTTAGGGGTGGAGTTGAAACATGGTCTCACTGAACAGCAAGTGTCTCAATGACAGGAATCACAGTCATTCCAGTAGATCTTCATGTCCTTTGCTCATTTAGTTCAGTTGAGATTCACTATCTGTTGGTCCACCACAGAGATCCATGCAGCTAGTAGATTCACATTGTGTGCCACCAGACTCAAGCTATATTCTTTCCAGAACCATTAGGCTAGAGTTAGAAAGAACCACAAGAAGTTATTTTTGAACCAGTTGATTATCCTGGTGAGGACTGTGCTCTCGATCAGTCTGAGAGAGTTCATTTAGGATCATCACAATTGTGTATGGGTATTTATTTTTAGGCATTAATGTTTGATAAATTACTGCCACCTTTGATTTGAAATATACAGGGAATAGAATAGTTCTACGTGAAGTAATTTGCTACAAATGAATATTTACTCTAGAATAGTCTCTAGCTTGGCCTCATAGAAATTGATGCTAACAATGAGTCTGATCATTATTATATGTAATGTCTTTCTATACTTGTAATAAAAGATATTTTGTTTTTATTCTCAGGAGAGTTTGTTGTTAAACATCAGAGGTCTTCGTCCTGGTAAGGTTTAACAATACATTAATACTAGGTGAATTCAAAGATAAGAAGCAAATTCTAGTTGGGAGTACTTTGAGACCTGTGTCTTACATGTCCCACAGTATTATGAATGTATGTTTAGCACGCTCAGGGTAGTTCATATGAACATGAACATTTCCAAGAACCAACTCACCAGTTTGGATAAAGAACCTTCTGGGATTAACTATGCACATTGATGTCCATCTAAGGTTCTTTGGCCTTTCAAAGCCTTACTGAATTCAATTTGTGAACTACGGCCCACTCTTGTAGTTATCATTTCAGATACTTTTCTTGTCTGAGAGCTTGCATAATTTGGGATGATTCTCAGTTATCAGTCCTTTCTACAGGATGCCAACACATTTCTTTCCTCCTTTGACACCAGCTGTACATGTAAAGGAATTTTTGGTGCAGCATCTTTCATAGACTTTGGAAGACACCCATGTTTTCCAGAATGCTCCATCCATCAATGATCTGTTCCCATGATCTGTTTTCAAGAGTAATGAATCCTTTGACTGCTAATATATTATCTGAATATACAGAGCTAAACGACACTGTGACTATTATTTATCTCTCTATCAAAGGGGCTTTTATCTTCTACATGAGATGGATATGAACATAGAGGTGAAGGTCCATCCATTCCTTTCCAGGATGCTAGGTTAGACAATGGTGTGGTAGAAAATTAAAAGTTGTATTTCAAGCTAATTCTGTGCTCCTTAGGATTAATGACTTCCACAAGAGAGGACAACTATATTGTCCTCTTTATTTGGGCCGTGTATCAACAAAATATTCTCTAAACATTATTAAATTGCTTTTTGATTCCATGTTTGAAAATACCACAAATCCTCAAACCTAATGTCCAAAGTGAAGATTCAAAAATTTACAACTGTTCAAAGACTCCTTGCAAAATACACATGCTAACTTCTATTTGGAATTTTAAACAGTTCCACAGAAAACTGCAAATGTCCACTACGTTTTATTATTCTTTGCTCTTGTTATTACCTTATTGAGTTCGTAGAAATGCTTGTTTGGCATAGAAACGGGCAGATTGTTGTTTCAGGATTCATTCATGCATGAATTGCGACAAAGCAGCTTGAACATTACAAAAGCTATGGTGGGTTTTTAGAGTTCTAGCAGCAACAGAAGTCTATTTGATCATCCACAAACAACCTCTAGGGTGGTAACACCATCATCAGTGAAATATGCACAAAGTATCCTGAGAGACAGTGATGTGCTGCTCCAGGGGCACAGACTGACATTGAGTCTGTAGATAAAACCATCAGTCAGTACAGCCTCCAAAACAAAGGAGGAAGTGGTACTAGTGTCTTTACATGTGTGAGTGTGTGTGTGTGTGTGTGTGTGTGTGTGTGTGTGTATCTGTATG
The DNA here is from genome assembly GCF_011762505.2 of Arvicanthis niloticus. Lineage (NCBI taxonomy): Eukaryota > Metazoa > Chordata > Mammalia > Rodentia > Muridae > Arvicanthis > Arvicanthis niloticus. The sequence goes on from NW_023046208.1 coordinate 62,525, forward strand.
GTTTTGTTGGTCTAAGTTTTCTGGGCTAAATTCTTCTCTTTCTTTCACATGAGGAAAAGTGGTAAGGAAAGTGTCCCTAAACACAATCTATAGGTTGAAGAACAAATTAATAGATTTTTTTGATAATTTACAATGTAATATAAATTAGGAAATTAAACAACAAAGAATTCAAAGCATTTGATTGGTGTTTTCTCTGAATATTAAATAACACTCTTCAAATACACCATAGTGAAGGAAGTCCACCAGAACAGCTAAAATCTATCCTGAAAACACCTTCCCATGATGATACAGGTAAGATTAAGAGTGAGTACTCTATTGATTCTATACATTCTATTATAAAAAGAGGTTTGTTCCTGCTAGAATAGTCACCAAGGAAATCAAATATGTGTGTAGTTGTATCCTTTCTTAATTTGCTTCCAAACATTTTTAGGATTCACGTTCAATTAAGGAATTGTTTCTAAAAAATTTCCAATTCCCATTATATCACCTGAAAGAGCTTTGTTTATTTAAAATGAACAAAATGTAGTGTCTTTTTATAAATAAAAAGATTTTTAACCTATTCCACAATATGTATCCTCTCGAATCACGTAACAGCAATTTGACTTTGTTATAAAATGGATCTTTACTTAGGTTTTCATAATAGATATATCATATTACTGGCTTCATATCACTACATGGGTCAGTGTCCATACATTGTGATCCTGTTGAAAAACAACAAAAATACAGTGTTCAATTACTTTCTTTATGTTTTGAGGACTAAATATCAGAGCAATCTGGATTTTTTCCTTCATAAAATTCCTCAATTTCAACATATTTGATAATTCATGTATTATCTCATGGTTATTTTTAGTTGTCTTCCATTTATGTGAATATCTTGAAATAATAAATAACTGGCTCACTCAGAAACTTTTAAAAATAATGAATAGTGTGTGAGTTTTGGAGGGAGTGCTGGGGAATGAAAACTGCCATTCTAAGCATTCTGTGCAAGCAGCCTCCATATGGGCTACTCTGACAGCACCTTTTTCCCTGTAGTTCTATTAATTACAAAAGATATAGTGATGCTTGGTTTATATGAGACAAGACATAATTTGTAGAAACAACTGCCACAGTAGAAAGAAAGTTGAGAGAAATCACATCGTTTTGTAGAACACAGCTTGGATGCATCCTATATTCAGTCTGAATATGATGCTTACAGTGGGAGAGACACCACAGAATTTATGCTTTCAGCAGCTGTCACCACAGCATCTCACACCTACTTTACCTTTGGAAAGCAGCAGCCAGAGAATAGTGTAGAGGAATCTAAAGGACCCTCTTCTCATAAGCATGAGGTGAAATAGTATTATTTATAATGGGGGTGAGTTTCTTTTAAATAATTTCAGCACTGCAGTTTTCTTTGTGGTGATGAGGATTGACAGGGGCCTCACACATGCCTAGCATAAGGTCTACCATAGAGCCACTTTCTCAAGCCCATTTCCTCCATGCTTCTCTCCCTGGAGTCATTTTCAGTTTGCATAACTACCAAGAGGGTCTTTCCAGTAGCTATTGCCATAGGAGGCAATGGAAGTTGATGCTGAACTTCTTTGTACTGCACATGAGCTAGGGACCAATGCTAGAACTGAGGGCCTTTAGCCGCTTCCTCAGAAGATCTCAAGTAGAATAACGCACTGGTCTCTCTAGAGCTTTGTCACACTGGCAGCTGGAAATTCTTTGTAAAGGTCTTTGGGTCTCCTATTTTTGGCTATGTTGCAATGACAGTCACCATAGACTGAGCTTCCCTGTGCTAGGAATGAATCTTCTTCTTCAGTGAAGTAAGTTCAAGTCAACACTTGGAGAAGCCCCTTTCACTTCTGTATGAGATGAGTATGCTCACTTAGAGTTCTGCCAGCATCCCTAGGGCAGAGACTACAAGCAGCCATGGCAACAAGATGCTATCCTGTTAACAATTCACTATGGTATAACAGTTCAGGCTAAGATGACCCTTCTTGTGTCTGATAGTGCTCAGAATCATAGGTATCTTGCACGACAATTAATATAAGTAGTAACTTTTGATAAAATTTTCTCTTCCTAGTTTAACAATACAAGGAAGTGAAAGGAAGAGTTCCCCATATATGTATTGCTTACCAATCGATATTCACTTTAAAGGCTTTTCATAAATGGTGTCACAGCATATAGGGGCACAAAATAGTAGCCTCATCCCACTATAATCATGTTTCCTACAACTGTTGTTTAATGACAGATTCGCCTCCTCATTAAAAAGCTAGTGAGAAAATTACAAGAAGAACAGCAGTGAGGTAAGAATGTGTGCATTTCCAATACATTAATCTGTAGAAAATATAACCTTTGACACTGTCTTTGCCTCTGTGTAAGACAATGCCAACTTCTTTATTTCTTCTACAATCACGAGCTGAATAATTATTTATAGAGCAAATATGTTGAAATTAGTGAGTACCTCTCTCATACAGCATGAAATGCTGAAAAGAATCCAAGCCAGGAAGATGATCCAATGGATAAAATGCTTGCCATGCATGTGTGAGAATGGGAGTTTGGATGTCCAAAGTCCACATGAGGTCTGATGGTCTCATGTGCTACTGTATCCTGGGGCACTCATAGTGAGACAGGAGGTGGTGACAGAGACTCCCCTGAAGTTTACTGGATAGTTGGCCTGGGGTTTTCATTCATGAACAAGAATCCATCCACAAAACTAAGATTGAAAGAAGGTTGCATGTTTTTTTTTTCTAAGGCATCATGACAAACCGTCCAGCTCTGCTGCTGTCAGAAGGTCTCAAGCTGAGATTGATCCAACTGCTTCTATGACCACTGCTGCTGACAGAGGTCTCCAGCTGAGATGGACCCAACTGCTCCTACCACTGCTGCTGACACTGGGGCTCCAGCTGACATGGATCCTACAGTTTCCCACCTCTGCTCCTGTCAGTGGGGCTCCAGCTGACATGGATCCTACTGTTCAGACCACTGCTGCTGACATTGGGGCTCCTGCTGCCATTCATCCACCTGCTTCACAAAGTCCTACTGAGCATGCAGAATTGAATGAAAAACGTGACTCAGAAACAGCTAGTGACACTGGGCCAGACTTCATAATCGATTTATCTATTTACAGGGAGCATGCAAGGGACACACCCCATGCTGACCCAGAGCCCATTCCTACATCCTCTTCCTGCTATTCCATAGATTCACTGAATCAACTGACAGAAATCTTTTATCATTGCTTAAAGCAGAAGACAAATCTGAAAGTCTTTCTTCAGATGATGAATTCACCCTCGTTCCTGATATAGACGAATATGTGGCCCGACTCAGGATGCTGAGGGTTTTTTTTGATGCTCCGAGTCTGTTGATCACACTGAGCATTGGAGAACCACTGCAGACTGCCAGTTTTCTTTTGGCACCACTAACATGCTACGAGCTGCAGTCAAGCCTTTCATTTTGTTCCAAACCCTTTTGTCTTTCCCATGATGATATGGATGAGGCACTCGAGTTCTCCAAGTGTGGCTAAAGCAATGGAACTACCGAGGTCCTCCACTAATATGAAATGATGAACCAGGTATGTTAGACCACAGTAGTTGCTTAAAATCGATGAACTTTACTTTAGATAGAAACTAGATCTCTTTGCTACTAATAATCATGACTTTCTGCTTCTATAGCGCTATTCAAGCATTACCTAAAACCAGAACAAAAATGTTTCCTTTTCTCAACTTCTTGCAAATACTTCACATAGTATGACAAAACCAGTTTAAACCAATTCAACTGACCATCTAAATTTGGTTGGTACGTGGTTGTCTCCCATTATGGAATGAGAAAAATTTTTTCACTCCCAGTGTTTTTCACCTTGTGTTTTCTGAATGAGCAAGCATAGAAATCTTTCTGATAAACATTAGTGTCTATCTATCTCTGTTCTTCTGAACTCTGACTTGGGAAGATAGCTTCGGCCTAGAAGCAAACATTCCAAAAGAAGCCACATCTGAGAATAAAATTAACAAAACAGCCTCCACCTTCTCACTGTTTCTCATTACATTGATCCTGATGATAATGGCACTGATGCTGCTGATGCTGACCCTGACAATACCGCCAATGATGTGCTGATGATACTATTGATAATTCTTGCTTTTCTCCTAGTTGCTGCTGCAGCTGACCAGTACACCCTTGACTATGGGCCAGGATGGACTGCTAAGAGAAGACACACTCTCTAACACAGAAGCTTATTATATATGTATATATAAATTTTAAGTAAAATGTTTTAGCTGATAGTAGACTACAGTAAAAATTTGTTGCTGTATTGGAGTCTCACTTGTGCCATGTGATGTTTTCTGAAAAAATTGGTCATTTATTTTATTTATTTTTTCCTTGTTTACATATTGCTTACTGCCCCCTCCCAGTCAGC
>NW_023046209.1:0-66899 GCF_011762505.2 Arvicanthis niloticus
ATAGGAGGAAGGTGATTCTGGGTATAGAGTGACAGCCAGGTGAGGAGAGACTGCCTGGCAACCTGAGGGCCTTCATCTGCCTTTAATCAACCACTGCACAGAAACCCCAGGAGCTATGAAAGAAGTTTAGGCAAAAATTGAATAGGGTACCTCTTTGGAGTGATATAATATCCCTACTTAAAAAAAATAAAAGGAGCTTGAAAAAAAAGTAGTTTTTGTTGTTCTTGTTGGTTGTTTCCTCATAACTTGAAGTTGCAGCCCATCATGGTGGGGATGACATTATAGCAGGAACAAAGAACAACTCGTTAAATTTCCACATTTAAGGAGCAAAGAGATTAATGCTGGTACTTATGTGCTTTCTCCTTTTTACCCAGCATATACTGGGGGTTAATCCAGTTATGGTGAGTCTTCCCATGAAAAGTAAACTAGTGAAGAGACCTTCACATACAAGCCTAGGACATACTTAGAATCCTAGTGAATATTGAGTTCTTAAAGTTGACAGTATTATCTATCATACCCATGCCCAACACAGGGCTGCAAGGCTGTGCCAACCATGCCAAGCTCTGGCATGTTTCTTCCCTTATTCGTGTTATTCTGAACAGTATTTGTGAGACAATGCACAGGAAGGCCACAGTAGCCTGGGGATCTTGGACCTGGGCATTGTTACCTATAAAACAGACTTTCTCTTCTTACGAGCCAACTGAGGAATCCATAGCAGCCTGAACAGGGCCCAGGAGAGGGCTGGGCAGCCTCTTTTGGATGTATCCTAGCACCAGAAATCTAAGAACAGAATTAATGAGAGACAGGCTGCTGATCTTCTGTGCTTAGGTTTTATCCCTCCAACAGCCTGAGCACAAAGAACAGAAAAGAGGGCAGTGAGCAAATCCAATACCTGCTGATCTTTCACTAGTGACCTTGGAAGAATAATCCCTCTTGTGGGCAATGCGGCTTGCTACAATACTCAACAGGCAACCATGGACCAGAATCCTCTGTTGCCATTTCAGAATCTTACTCAGGACTGATCTGCAAGTGCAGGGGAAAACAGGTAAACCAAATGTTAGCTTCCACAGAGTTCACAAGGCCCAGAACCATCATGGCTACATCAGCTTGTAAAGAATGGATAAAATGCAGTTTTATGTCCAGTCAATGAGAGAACAGCCTATTTTCACAATAACTGGTATTTGTTCATCCATTTTTTTCTACAGTGACAACATGCACACTCACTCGGAGACATCTGTTTGAGGTGTCCACCATGAGCCAGGAACATAAACTTCCTGTGTGGTGTCATCTGGTGAGAATACACAGTCTGTCTTCTAATGACCTGCTTAGGGAGCACTCACTGTGTACAAACCACCTACTCCCTAGTACTTAATTCCTCAACACTCTGCGAAGTAAGCACTTCCCTCCCTGTTTGACAAACAAGTAACAAGGGTTCTTTGAACCTAACAATGTTTGTGGTTCCATCAATACAAAACAGAGCCAGGCTTCACATCCATTCTGATGTATCATGAACTTCTGGCCCTTAACAAGTACTCTAGACTAGTGACTACAACCTAGTTTCTATAAGATGTCAATGCCTGAGATGTGCTGCCCAGGATGTCTTAGTTAATGGACAGAGATAAAGTCCAAAGAGAGAAAAAGATAGAGCTCAAAGAAAGAATCAATGGGATCATGTTGAAAAGGTTAAAACTGAGCAGAACCAAGAGTGCAGGTCAGCTTGGTCGTGAGCTCTGTGTTTCAGGAACTTGGCTGACCACAAGATAAATGGTTGGTTACAAATAGGCTCTTAGAGAATAGCCTATACAAAATGTTCCCCATGACTGTTCCTTGGACCCTGTCACAAACTGAATAATGGACTGGGACTTTCCACAGATACTCTCCAATAACCCTCCTTCACTCCCCCTGGGTTGTGGTCCCCCTCCTGAGTTGTGGGTTTTGGCTTTAAATTCTCTGTCTCCAAAGTCCCAGGGTAGGACCCCACTGCCCCTGCATGGGTCATGGGTCTTGACCTCAACATGTTGATCAAAATATAACCTCTTGCTGATTGCATCAAGTTCAGTGTCTTGTGAATTAATGGGTGGCTGTGAATTCCTGAGGCTTGGGTGAGGTCCTCCCTTCGTGGGGGCCTTACATTTTTGGTTCTATGACCGGGAAACTATGACCACCCTATGCTCTAAGAACCCAGTTGATGGTATGATTTCTGTGTTTTTGGCCAATTTGTTGTCTATATTGTCTCAGTGAAAGAGTTCTGTTTCTGTGTTTTGCTCTGTTTTGGGCCCATTCTCTTGTCTGTACTGTCTCAGTAAGCTGGTTTTGTGAAAGTACGTTTGGTTCTTTGCAGCTGTTTGCAGCTGTTTGCAGCTGTTTGCAGCTGTTTCTGTCTCAAGAGGAGATGACATGCTAGGGAAATCACCGGCTGTAACCCTGGGAGACATCCCAAAAAGGGCAGGAATTCTCAGAGACACCTGAGAGATTCCTATCTGGGTGCCAGGGAGGACACAGTGGGCATCTTGGTAGGGAGGATGTGGAATCCCTCCCAGCTGATACCAGGGGCTGGAGAGGAAGTGGAATCCCTCCTGGCTGGCACGGGGTGCCTGGGAAGACTTGGAATCCTTCCTGGCTGGCACTCTAGATTGAGACAGGATTTTGTTAGTTTCTCTGTATATATGTTTTGTCTGGGTTTTGTGTTATTTGTAAGGATGAGACAGACTGTGGCCAAAGTTTAACCCTAGACCATTAAACTGAAGTTAAAACCCGAGCACATAACTTATCAGTTAAGATCAAGAAAGGACTATGACAGACTTTTTGTGCCTCAGAGTGGCCGATATTTGATGTTGACAGGCTGCCAGAAGATACTTTTGACTTGACTATTATTTTTGAAGTTAAAACTATTATTTTCCAGGAAATTGTGGGGTCACATCCTGATCAACAGCCATACATTACTCTATGGTAGGACCTGGTCGGGGTGAGAAGGAAAAAGCCAGGCTCCAGAGCCCTGGCCCTCCACTGAACAAGGCACAGACCAAACTGGAAGATTAATCACCCTTCCTTTTCAGATAACCCTGCCAGTCTGACCAGACTGGAAAAGTCTTTAATGTTTTTCCACCAGCTTACCTGGGATGATTGCCAGCAGTTTTTACAGGTTCTCTTTCCCACAGAAGAATGAGAAAGGATCCTGTTAGAAGCCCCCCTTAACCGACCAGACTGAGACTTCAACACGGCTACAGGTAGGGAGCAGCTGACAGTTTACCCCACCAGGCTCTGGTGACAGGTAAGAAGTTACAGTGTATAGAGGGATTACAGGATTATACCCTGCAGGATTTAGTTAAAGAGACAGAAAAAATATATCACAAAAGAGAGACTAAAGACTAGAATACTGGCCACAGTTATAGGCGATAGAGAGAGAGAAAGGGCAGGGCCTAGATAAACAGGGAACCTGGGCAACAAAAGACACTGAACTCGAGACTGCCCAAAGAAGAAAGGAAGGACCCCTAAGGTCCTGGGTCTCAAAGAAGATGACTAGAAGGGACCCTGAGGTTGGAGGGGACCCCTGTAGACTTTCTGGTGGATACTAGAACAAAAATATTCAGTTCTGAAACAATCATTGAGAAAATTAAAAAACAAAAGGACCATAGTTATGGGGCAACTGGACAGAAACAATACTCTTAGACTACTTCACGAACTGTTGATCTGGCAAAAGGACAAGTGTCTCATTCCAGTTATTCCTGAATGCCCTATGCCTTTGTTGGGGAGAGACAAAGTTGACGTTTACTCAGACAGGACCAGGGGTGTCTTGAGAGAACCCCCATCTCTATTATATTGGCCTTAAAACTAGAAGATGAGTACCAGCTTCATGAGCTTCAAGAACAGCAAGAAGCCCAACATTAATAAATGGTTAACAGAATTTCCAAAAGCTTAGACTAAAACTAATGCATCCTTGTGGGGAAGAAATTTCGTGAGTGGGGGTGGGGGAGAGGGAGTCCAGCGGCCAGATCCCATGGCATCAGGGTCCCGGGTGGGCTTCCCACGCCGCCAGCAGAGGGTCCCACATTGGTATAGCCGCCTTGGGCTGGCAGTGGGCGGCTCAAGTTTCCAAAGGCTGGGAACCTGGCGGTGGCAGATCAGGCAGATCAGGCGACATGTGGAGTCCAGTTTTCCAAAGCTTTTATTGTTCATGGCATGGTAAATGGATGTAGGTGGTACACGCTTCCCCCGCCAAAGGCCAGGGGAGCCTAATTTTATAGGGAGGGGAAACAGGGGAGGGAATAACTTAATTAGCTATGCCCCTGGCCTTTAGATAACTCATTAATATTTAAATCTCTGGAGGTGGAGACCTCTACCTGTGCTACGTGATTGAAGGTTGCAGGTTAAATGGAGTTACCTCGCCCAAGGCCCAACATCCCACTCTCTTTTCTTTCATAAAAAGAGGGGCAACTCTGCATCATCTGTAGTCTGTAAGGTGTAGGTTAATGAGAGATGTGGACTGTGTGGAGTAGACTGGAATCTGGGAGCATGGGGAGATAATTGTCGTCCCTGACAGGCAATATCTTGTTGGGTCTTCCCCCCCACCTAAAACCCAGTGCTCTATCAAGGGGGCCTAGGAACAGAGCTGAACATCCTACCATCCCTTAAAGGGTCTCCGGGGTTCAAAAGCTCGTTCAACCAGGCTATGTCTAAACCATCTCTTCACAGCCCAACATCTCACTCTTTTTTAGTGAAAAATTTGGATGAAGTGGTCAAAAGAAAACACTATGTAGGCCAGAGGGTGTAGCATAACTAAGTCAAGGGTAATGGGAATTGAGGTAGGGTTTGGAAGGCAGGGGATAATTGAAACAATTAAATATAGGTTGTACAGTCTGAGGGTAATGACATCTGATTAATCTAAATAGACATTATGTTTTCCTCACTAACATGTAACTTTAGCTATGTGACTTTGGCAAAAGAGTTCATTTGTAGCTGGAAGGTCTGGATCTGTCTTCTGTAATGAGCATCTCTGGGTTCTGGCGTGCATCTCTGGAGTCAGGTGTGGGTCTCTGGATCTCAGCATGCTCTGGGGTCTTCAGTCAGATGAGATGGCTGGAAGAAGGCAGCTTGGCAGGTTTCAGGAGGTGGCACTGTCTCTGGATCTCAGCATGTCTCTGGAGTCTACAGTCAGATGAGGTGGCTGGGAGAAAGCAGCTTGGCATTTCAGGCAGGTTCCAGAGGATGGTGTGGACTCTGTTGGATCTGTGGGTATACCTGTAGGATAATCACAGCAGGGAAGCAGCATCTCTGGCAGGGAGATGTCTGTAAAGACTGGATATTGAACATTAAATTGTTTGGGAACAAGCACCTTATGGCCTGTCGTTAAGATCCTGGAAAAGCAAGGTGTTTGAGGAAAATTTAGTCTTAGAAGGTATCTTGGATAGCTGAGGGAGAAAAAACAATTTTAATTATGTATCTGGGATTGGCAGCAAGTTTGCCTGTAAAAGAAATTAGTTGTTAATTAAGACTCAAGAAATGGTGATCAGCATGTTGACTTAAACTGTGGAAGGAAATTAGATGGCTTTTAAACCTTGAAGAAATTATAAAAGTTGAAAAAATAATGTTGGACATATATCACGAGTATTAGAGAGAAAAGGCAGCATTAAAACAAAAAAATAACAAAATTTTTGGTTGAAAAGCACAAGCATTGTTGCTCTAGGTGTTCCTGTTAGGAAGAAAAGGAAACATTTAAAATTTTTGGTTGAAAAACAGGAACGTTTGATGCAGGTCCTCCTGTTGGGGATAAGGAGCAGTAATGGCTGGTTTAGAAGCAGTGGGGGGAGGGGCCTTGCTCTGCCATGTGGCGTCTGGGTGCTCTGGCAGAGAGGTTCTGTATTCCTGCTTTTCTTTTTCTTAGTTGGTAAATTTTAAATGTAGAGAAGAGGAAAGGCCAACTTTGAAGAAAAGTTTAAGGCAAGCAAGAAGCATTGGGGAGGGCTAAGAGTCAGAAAGAGTGAGAGTCTGTGTCTATGGGAAAGACATATTGAAGTTGGATTGGAGTCAGGCAGCTTTGAGAGAAACTGGCAGGCAGCAGTGGGGCAAGGGGTGCAGGCAGGATTTTAGATCTGCTGCTTCAGGCAAGCTGGCTGAGCTAAGTAGCTTTAGACAGCTGCAAATGACTGAAGGTGAAGGGAAGCATAGGCTGGCTAAGGAACACAGGGCTGGGTAACAAGCAGGGTTCCACCCTGTTGCTTCAGGCAAGCAGGCTAAGCCAAATAGCTGTAGTCTGTCGCATATGATGGGAGAGTAGGGAAAGAAGCTACCTGGCAGGGCGCTAGGGGCTAGAGTTTGGAGCTGGTGATCTAGAGGGAGAGAGAGAGAAAGAGAGAGAGAGAGAGAGAGAGAGAGAGAGAGAGAGAGAGAGAGAGGATGGCCTCAGCCGCAAGAAGGAGTCTCTCAGCCAAGGGAAAGAGTCTTAGAAAGAGGGTTACAGCAGGTGTTGTGGCTTGAAAGACAGCTATTAGCTGTGAAGGAACCCCATCTGTGGAGCTGGGTGGGATGGGAAGAGTGGGGGGCTAAGAAGCTGCCGCCATCTTGTCCTTGAGCTGGAGAACACGTGGGGCGAGAGGCCTAGTCCTTATGTATTAGGCAGGGGTTAGGCTATAGTTAAGAATCAGAGAGAGAAAGAGGGGGTAGCGTGGACAGAGAGAGTGATGTTACGGTTTTTGCAGACACCAGCGGGTGGGGGGGTGCTTGTGGAGCTGGCTCTGCGCATGTTCGTTGTCCACCACCTGTGGGAAACAATGTAGGCCCATTCGTGGGTGCACGAGTGTGGATCTCTGTTGCTGGTCTGCACCGTCCTTTGTCAGAGATGGGTGTCTCAAGGAGACTGGGTCTATTGTAGAGGAGCAGAGGTTAAGCAGGCCACTCATAGTGGGCCAAGTGGACTCAGCGGGCTCGCACTTGGGCAGGGAGCGAAATCAGCTTGATTTTAGCACAGGCAGGTGCAGAACACTCTCGGTGAGAAATCTCCATTTTGAGCCCAAGCCTCGGTAGTGGGTGGGCACGTGGCAAAACGGGAGACTGTGGGGGTCGCATGGCGGCAGGTCCATGCGCCGAGATTGGCCTCCATCTGGGGTCTTGGGACTGGACGCCAGCAGGATGGAGTGCGGGGCGCGCGCTGAGGACCGAGAGAGACTGGTATCATGTCCCACAGGAAGTATACTTGCTTAGCAGACTCAGCCAGGATGATTCTTGTAGACACATGGGTGGTCGTGCCCACGTTGGTCGCGCCAGCTGTGGGAAAAAAATATGACTGGGGATCCCAGGGTTCCTCCCGCCATGCTGTGGACAATCGGCTGGGAACGCTCTGGGTTCCTCCAGCTGGAAGTTGGGCCCGGCTGCTCATTAACTAAAAGCCTCTCCCTAGCTCCTCATGGTTCCTCATGGCAGCATGGCCCCAACACACGAGGAAGTCCTTGGGTTTCCAAAACTGGTTTATTCACATGGTGGATGGTGGATGGATCTGATGCATACCCCCTCAAACCCAGGATCGACCTGAGTTAAAAGGGGGAGGGGAGAAAGGGGGCATGGCTGGGGAGGAATGTTTAATTGGCTCCACCCCTGGCCTTCAGGTACCTCATTAGTATGTAAATCTCTCTAGGTCTCTAGGGCCTGTTCATGCCCTCCACCTGTGTATGTGACTGAAGGGTGAAGGTGGAATGGAGATTAGACCTTGTGTTAGCCCCGACACATCCTCTATTGAAGTGCAGCAGTACCCAATGAGTCATGAAGCCAGAGAAAGAATTAGACCTCATATTCATAGACTGTTACAATAAGACATTCTGGTTCCTTGCCAGTCACCATAGAATACTCCCCCTGCTCCATCCTGAACCCTGCCATCTTGCTGCCTGAGACTGATGATTCCTCCCCTGTCCATTGACATTGTGGCAGAAGACCAGCCTTGGCCAGGGAGTCTGAACAGGTATAATGACAGGAGCAGCTTTGTGATTGAAGATAAGCAGATGGCAGGAGCAGCAGTAATAGATAAAAAAAAACAAGTGATTTGGGCCAAATGCCTGGCAGAAAGGACACTGATAATAGGTATGCTTTTGCCACTGCCCATATTCATGGGACAATTTACAGACAGAGGGGGCTGCTGACTTCTGCAGGAAAAGACATTAAGAAAAGAAAAATACTGAGCCTCCTCCAGGCCATCGGTTTGCCTAAAAAAATGGCTATAATTCATTGTCCTAGACATCAGAAAACTCAAGATGCTGTTGCTAAAAGAAATCAGATGGCAGATTTGACTGCTAAAAAGGCTGCTCAAAGAGCTATGATCCTGACTGTTGAAAGTCCTAAAAAATATTTTGATGTCCATGTTAAAAATAGTCCTTCTACAGAGAGAAGGATGAAGATATGTGACAAATTTACATTGTTTAGCTCACCTAGGAGCTAAACACCTGAAGAACTTGATAAAGTCCTCCGAATTTTATGTGTTGAAGTTATCTGATATAGCTGAAGCAGCAGTGAAAAAAAATGTGAGGCCTGTGCCCTGACTAAGGCTAGGTATTCAAGATGTCCCCCAGGAAGACTTCAAAGAGACAGACCTGGGGCCCACTGAGAAGTGGACTTCACAAAAGTCAAACCTGCTAAATATGGTAACAAATACTTGTTAGTCTTTATAGATACTTTTTCAGGCTGGATAAAAGCCTTTCCTACAAAGACTGAGACTGCTAACATGGTGGCTAAGAAGATCTTAGAAGAGAACTTCCCCAGGTTTGAAATACCCAAGATAATTGGGTCTGACAATGGACCTGCCTTTGTTGCCCAGGTAAGTCAGGGACTGGACACTTAGCTGGAGATCAATTAAAAATTACATTGTGCTTACAGACCCCAGAGCTCAGGACAGGTAAGAAAAGATAAATAGAACTATTAAAGAGACCTTAACTAAATTAGCCTTGGAGACTGGCAGGGGATGACTGGACTGCCCTTCTTCCTTTTGCCTTGTTCCAGGTTATGATTTAAGCTAACACCTTATAAAATTTTATGTGTGAGAGTCTCCACCACTTATTGAGACAGGCAGAGTATATGATTCTGATGTTCTTCTTTCTAAATCCCTGTTTGTCCACATGAAAACACTTGAGGTGGTCCAATGTGAGGTCTGGAAGCAGTTAAAAGAAGCTTATGAGACTGGAGACCTGAGTGTGCCTCATCAGTTCCAGGTTAGAGATGCTGTTCTCATCTGCCACCACCAGGTTGAGAACCTTGAGCCTCACTAGAAAAGACCATACCTGGTGCTCCTGACCACCCCCACAGTGGTGAAAGTCAAAGATATCTCTAAATAGATTAGTTATCATTGTTAGAAAAAAAATAATAAGTGCTGTTCAGATTTGATGTAAAGCCAAGTTTTATGATTAAAACTCTTACATCAAAAGAAATGGGGGAAATTAAAGGGTTAAAACTGAGCAGAACCAAGAGTGCAGGTCAGCTTGGTCATGAGCTCTGTGTTTCAGGAACTTGGCTGACCACAAGATAGATGGCTGGTTACGAGTAGGCTCTTAGAGAATAGCTTATACAAAATGTTCCCCATGACTGTTCCTTGAACCCTGTCACAAACTGAATAATGGACTGGGACTTTCCACAGACACTCTCCAATAACCCTCCTTCACTCCCCCTGGGTTGTGGTCCCCCCCCCAGTTGTGATTTTTGGCTTTTAATTCTCTCTGTCTCCACTGCCCCTGTGTGGGTCATGGGTCTTGACCTCAACATGTTGATCAAAATATACCTCTTGCTGATTGCATCAAGTTCGGTCTCTTGTGAGTTAATGGGTGGCACCAAATTCCTGAGGCTTGGGTAAGGTCCTACCTTCGTGGGGGCCTTACAATGTCAATAGATGCAGAAAAGGCCTTTGTGAAAGTGTAACAACTTTTAATGATAAAAGAAGGCAGGAATATATGCTTCCATATGATAATGGCTATAGTTGACAAATCTGTAGTCAACATTATACTACACTTGGGAATCTCCGGCATGTCTACTAAAATCAAGAGTGTGAACATGGTGCCACCTTTTTTCTTGCTTACTACAATCCTTCAAGGCTTAGCTAGAGCAAGAAGCCATAGGAATGAGATAAGGGAGATAGAAATGAAAAAGTCAGGCTATTTGCACTGTGTACCTAAGAGACCCTAAGAACCATTTTGGCCATGTAAAACTCCACAAAGAAGCGGGATACACAATTACATATGTGCAGCTTTTCTGTGCAGTCATAATAAACCTGTTGTGAAAGACTCCAATTCACAAGAATCTTAACTAAATGAATAAGTAAATATGTAACTTGCCTCAAATTAAATCTAACCAAGGAAATGAATAAATCACACAATTAAAATGTTTAAATACTAAATTAAAAAATGCTATAAGACGGATAATACTCCTCATGCTCATAGACCAAAATTGTGTAAATGACTCTGCTATCAAAAGCCACCCACTGACTAAATTCAATCCCCATCAGAATTTCAACACCACTCTTTACATAAACAGGAAATATATCCAAGGATTTACATGAAACACAAAAAAAAATATGCACAGTGAATTTTTAACAATAAAAATGTTTTGAAAGACATGGGCTGGAGATATTTCTCATCAGTTAAGAACACTGTTGCTTTGGAGGAGATTCAACTTCAGATCCTAGCATCTATGTAGGGACTGTCAAACATCTGGGACTGTAGCTCTTAAGAATCAAATCCCTGCTTCTGAACACAGCAGACATGAAACAAGCATATGAAGAACTTACATGCATACAGGCAGAATGCTCATAAAAAAATTAAGTCAGTTTTTTAAAACTCAGAAAAATGAAAATTCAGTAAGGTTGATTCATCTGCCCAGAGTCACAGAGCAAGTCCATTTTGGATCAGGAATGTGTGTTTATATCACTTTATCCAAGAGGAGTCTGTTCCTCCAGAGAACAGTGGCTTCATAACATGGGGGTTGGGGGGAAGCCATCTTGTCTGCCACACCATCACCAATGTTCCTTCAGAAAACTTGGTGACAACTAGATGGCAATGGCTTGTGCAGGAGATTAGGACAGAAGCCCAGCATCTCAGGGAATGAGTAGCCATGGGATAGACATTTTCCAGTGCCCTCTCCATGCTGTAGGCTTCCTCTTCCCCAGCTGAGCTGTGCCTGTTGTATGAGCATTAAAATGCTCATGAAGCCACTGTACAGTGTTCAGGCTTCCCTCTTGGCATGGGTGGAGTATTTATTAGTGGGTTCCTTCCCTTTCCTCTGAGGGTTCCTTGCTTTCTGTGCCGTCTGTGGAATCTTAGACAGTAGATGATCTGATCTCTGGTTTATTACATATGTTTAGCTTCTTAAGTCTCTGATTCTCTCTGGAAATTGGTTATCTTTTATGATTTGCTCCTGTGTGAACTCTTGACATATTAGGAGCAGTTATTACAAAATACTATCTTCTAATTCTGAGACCCAAACACAGGTGTAGGCCACCCTGTATGACTGGACTCTCTTCTGATATGGGCCATAGCTCCCTTTGTCAGGATCTTTATATTACTATATGTAAAGGATCATGGGAATGAAAGGAAAACTGCATGTCATTTTTGTCCATTCAGATATTAAGACTTCTGATTCTCTAGGTGAAAAGGAAGCTGGACATTCAAACTGGATGTTTCATTCTTCTCCCTGGAGAGAAGAATCCAGTTCAGGATTTGCCTCAGGCACAATTATGTTCAAGCTGCCTATGACTGCAGAGCACCAAACTCCAAAGTCTCTCTTTAATTCTGTATTTTCTTTAAATTTGTATTTAATGTTTACTAAGAGCTGGAAACCTGGAAGTCACAGAGCACAGAACCAAGATTTCTTGGACACAAGTGCTTCATGTGTTGAAGGATCCTAAAAGAAGCAGCCTGTCACTCCCTGTGTAGATTTAATCAGAAACATGGAAGCTCAAGGAAGGCACCAGAGGTCTCACAGTTAAGCAGATGAATTATGCAATAGAAGTTTAGTTTGTACTCATTTTGCCATAGGAGAAAATTAGCAAGTATGGGTTGACTACATTGTGTCAGCTCAGAGGGGACAGACTAAAGAATTCCTTGTGGTTTGTATATAAGGACTGTTCATACTCACCAGAGCATTTTCTATAGAAGTTATATATATCTCTAGAATCTGCATGCCTTACTGATTTTGTTGTTGTTGTTGTTGTTGTTGTTGTTGTTGTTGTTGTTGTTTGGTTTTTCAGGACAAGGTTTCTCTGAGTAGCCCAGGTTGTCCTGGAACTCACTCTGTAGAGAAGTTTGGCCTTGAATTTTAACATCCACTAACCTCTGCTTTTGAAGTTCTAGAATTAAGGTGCATGCGACCACTGTTCAGCCCTGATACTTATGCTATAAAACTGTATAGAATTGTATGGACCAAGAAATTCTGAGGTAGTATAAGGCCACCAGGAAGGGAGGACCTCACCCAAGTCTCAGGAATTTGCGGCCACCCATTAACTCACAAGACTCACATTAACTCACAAGACTCACACCGAACTTGATGCAATCAGCAAGAGGTATATTTCGATCAACATGTTGAGGTCAAGACCCATGACGCATGCAGAGGCAGTGGGGTCTGACCCTGGGGTTTTGGAGACAGAGAGAATTTAAAGCCAAAAACCACAACTCAGGGGGAAACCCACAACCCAGGGGGAGTAAAGGAGGGTTATTGGAGAGCACCTGTGGAAAGTCCCAGCCCATTATTCAGTTTGTGACAGGGTACAAGGAAGAGTCATAGGGAACATTTTGTATAGACTATTCTCTAAGAGCCTGTATGTAATCGGCCATCTATCTTGTGGTCAGCCAAGTTCCTGAAACACAGAGCTCACAACCAATCTGGCCTGCACTCTTGGTTCTGCCCAGCCTGTTAGGAGATTTTGAAAAATTTTAACCCTTTCAGTAGCAGGATGACTAGAGAAATGTCATCTGTGTCTTTGATGGTAGGCTGGAGTTCATGATGGCAGGCAATGTCATCACTGTAAGTTTTCTCTTTGCTACTGTAGAATTCTACCTCCAGAAAGATAAGGTTTCCCAATTCTTTCAAAGCCAGAATCCCTGAAGTTATGATGTTAAGAATATCACTGAGGAATCACAGCCTCTGTGCCTGTCTGACTTTCCTAAGAGCTTCAGGTGGGCAGGGCTGAGGTTTCTGAAGTGATCCAGACACTAGTACAGCCTGCACTTTCTCTGCAGATCTGACAGCAAACTGTCTGGGTGGTTTCACGGGTCGACATGTTTATTCATAATAATCAAGTTTCTTTTCTTTTCTCTTTTCTTTTCTTTATCCTTTTCTTTTTGCCTCTTTTTCATTTCATTTCCTCTTTACTCTTTTCATTTTCATTCTGATTAGCTTAGTGTAGTTATATAAAAATACACATTTCCATAAACAATGCTAGAGAAAGCATTTTAGAATTCTTGTACTTCGTAGTCAGCTAGTGCCAACATGTATATGATTCCAGCTACTATTTTAAACTCTACAGACTTGTTTTTCTATCATGAAATTAAGTATATAAAACATTCTCCTGCTATTCAGCACATGAAGATCACAAAATGACAGAGTGTGTGCTCTTGGTGACATTTGTCCAATAAACCACCTGCCAGTTTCTGTGACCATTGGGAAAAAGAACTATCTCTTTCTCCCACCTACTGTGTTCTGATTCTTATGACTGAGATTTGAAGAAGAAACACATAAGTTTTATAAAGAACTTAATAATACAATGGGAATAAGTAAGGACCATCCATTATGTGTGTGTGAGTGTGTGTGTGTGTGTGTGTGTGTGAGTGTGTGTGTGTGTGTATACATATTATTATATAACCCATCTAGAATACATCATCTGTAATCTTATAAAGGATTAACATTTTCTAACAATGCTACAGAATTATATTTCAGACAACCAGCTTTGTTAAATGTTTTCACGAACTACCTGCCTCAGGTCTAATGACTTAATCAGTACCCAGTACTTGCGAATTTTTCCCCATTTAACCCTATCTACTATCTTTCATTCTAATATCTCATGTTCTAAATTGTTATAAAACAATTTCACTCATACTGTACACTTTCAGAGATAAACTTTTATTCTGTAACAGGAATTCATTTACAAAATGATATGACCCATATGCTTGCTGTCTGTGCTACATAGTTTCATGTCAACTTGACACAAACTAGAGTTATTTTAGAAGAAGAAACCTCAACTAAGAAAATTTACCACCAGACTGGCTCATGGTCAAGTAAGTACCTGAAGCATTTTCTTGATTGCTGATTGATTTGATATGGGAGGGGTCAGATCACTGTGGACACTTCCACACCTGTGCTGGTAGTCTTAAGTACCTGAGAATGTAGACAGAGTAAGCTATAAGGAGCAATGTGGTAAACAGCATTACTCCATAGCTTCTCCATCAGTTCTTGCCTCCAGGCTCCTATCTTGAGTTCTTTCTCCAGTGTCCCTGTATGAAGAACTAGAATCTGTATTGTGAAATAATCCCTTTCTCCCCAGCTTGCTTTCCATCATGGTATTTTATCACAGCAACAGAAGGCCTAACCAAGACAGAAATTGGTACTAGGGTATGGGGTATTCCTGTGACAGACCTGACCATGTGTTTTGGAAGACTGTGGAAAGACTTGGAACTTTGGGCTGTAAAATACATAGATGCTGATATCTTAGTGGATTATTCGATGTGATCTTAGAATATAATGCTGAGACCAATGCAGATGATGGAGACTTGTCTTATCAAGTTCCAGAGGGATGGTTAGTGAGTTTCAGAGGCTGACACTGAGATTTTTCATGCTTGGACTTTGTTGACTATGATTGCCTGTGCCCTGGTCTATCCTATTTGGGACAAGAAAATATTTAAATTAGTATTTTTTACAGGACCCCCCAATGAAAAGCCTTTGAATTTTAAAGGGATTATGGAGTTTCCAGAGACTTTGGAGTTTGACAGAGACTATATATATTTTATAGAAACTTTGAAAATGTTTGAGAAACTGGATATTTTAAAGATTGGATCTTTTAGAGAGGCTTTGCATATTGAAAATATCTTTGAGCATTTAAAGGAGCTTGAAGTTACAGAGAATATGGAACTTTTATATTAAGAGGTTGATAATGCTGTGATATCTTGGGAACAACAACAACAACAAGAAGCCCAAAATGGTGACAGTGTAACAGTGATGTGTTTTTGTATCGACCTGATAAAGTGTCAAATGCACCAGCTCCTTTGATTTGTTTCTTTGTTTTTACACAAGGTAGATAATTTGGGTAATGGAGGAATGTTCCTCTTTTTCTACATTCTCATTAGCATCTGCTGTCACCTAAGTTTTTGATCTTAGCCATTCTGACTGGTGTGAGATGAAATCTCAGGGTTTTTTTAATTTGCATTTCACAGATGGCTAAGGATATTGAACACTTCTTTAGGTTCTTCTTGGCCATTCAAGTTTCCTCGGATGAGAATTCTTTGTTTAGCTCTGTACCCCATTTTTAATCAGGTTATTTGTTTGTCTAGAGTCTAATGTCTTCAGTTCTTTGTATACCTTGGATATTAGCACTCGATCAGAGGTAGGATTGGTAAAGATCTTTGACCAATCTCTTGGTTGTCACTTTGTTCTATTGGTGGTATCCTTTGCTTTACAGAAGCTTTGGAGATTTATGAGATCCCATTTGTCAATTATTGATCTTAGAACATAAGCCATTGGGGTTCTGTTCAGGACCTTTTCCCCTATGCCCATGTTTTCAAGGCTTTTCCTCATTTTCTCTCTTATTAGTTTCAGTGTATCTAGTTTTATGTGGAGGTCTTTGATCCACTTGGACTTGAGCTTTGTACAAGAAGATAAATATAGATCAATTTGCATTCTTCTACATGCTGACCTCCAGTTGAACCAGCACCATTTGTTGAATATGTTGTCTTTATTCCACTAGATGGTTTTAGCTCCTTTGTCAAAGATCAAGTGATCATAGGTATGGGAATTCATTTGAGGGTCTTCAATTCTATTTCATTGATCTTCCTGTCTGTCTCTATACCAGTATCATGCAGTCTTTATCACTAATGCTCTATAGTACAGCTTGAGGTCAGGGATGGTGATTCCCCCAGAAGTTCTTTTATTGTTGAGAATAAGACTCACTGTCCTGGACCCAGGAACCCCCCAGACACATTCTGGGGGATCCATAGAACCCATAGCCAGCGCTAGCACGCTCCTTCTGCTGCTCGCCCCCCCTCCGGTCTGAGGCCTGCAGGGTCTGAGTCCCAGACCAGACCTCTACCAGGTCTGCAGTTGTGTGGACCCCGGATTCTACCTGAGACATACTGGAAGGTCCGCTCAACCCAGAGCCACAGAGGAACAACTGAACTCAGAGTGTCAGACAACATACCGTGAGATATCCAAGAGGAGACACTGCACCCAGAACAGCAGACATCTAGCTGGACTGCTACCTTGGAGGCACCATATCCTGAGGCATCCTAGAGATACCACTGTAATCAGGGCAGCTGGAAAAAAACCACAAAGACATCTGGACTCCTAGAAGACCAAACAAAAGCGAGACAACTGGAAAGACAGGCTTCAATCAGAGACAGAAGTACAGGTAGCATTAGAATTAACCAGATGGCAAAAGGCAGGCGCAAGAACATAAGCAACAGAAACCAAAGTTACATGGCATCATCAGAACCCAGTTCCCCCATCATAGCAAGCCCTGAACACCCCATCACACCAGAAAAGCAGGATTCAGAATTAAAATCACTTCTCATGATGATGATAGAGGACTTTAAGAAAGACATAAATAACACTCTCAAAGAACAGATAGAAACCCTTAGAGAGGAAACACAAAAATCCCTTAAGGAATTACAAGAAAATGCAACCAAACAGGAGAAGGAATTAAACAAAACCATGCAGGATCTAAAAACGGAAGTAGAAACAATAAAGAAATCACAAAGGGAGAACACCCTGGAGATAGAAAACTTAAAAAAACGATCAGGAGTCATAGATACAAGTATTACTAACAGAATACAAGAGATGGAAGAGAGAATCTCATGTGCAGAAGATACCATGGAAAACATAGACACAACTGTCAAAGAAAATGCAAAATACAAAAAGCTACTAACCCAAAATATACAAGAAATCCAAGACACAATGAGAAGGCCAAACCTAAGGATAATAGGAATAGATGAGGGGGAAGACTCCCAACTTAAAGGACCAGTAAATATTCTCAACAAAATTATAGAGGAAAACTTCCCTAACCTAAAGAAAGAGATGTCCATAAATATACAAGAAGCCTACAGAACTCCAAATAGTTTAGACCAGAAAAGAAATACTTCCCGCCACATAATAGTCAAAACATCAAATGTACAAAACAAAGAAAAAATACTAAAAGCAGTAAGGGAAAAAGGCAAAGTAACATATAAAGGCAGACCTATAAGAATTACACCAGACTTCTCACCAGAGACCATAAAAGCCAGAAGATCCTGGACTGATATCATACAGACCCTAAAAGAACATAAATGTCAGCCCAGACTACTATACCCAGCAAAACTGTCAATCATTATTGATGGAGAAACCAAAATATTCCATGACAAATCCAAATTTACACAGTATCTCAACACAAACCCAGCACTTCAAAGGATAATTGGTGGAAAACTCCATCACAAGGAGGGAAACTACAACCTGGAAAAAGCAGGAAAGTAATCTTCCAAAAACCGTAAAAGAAGGTAGCTACACAAACATATCCCCACTGCCAATAACAAAAATAACAGGAAACAACACTCATTTTTCCTTAATATCTCTTAATATCAATGGACTCAATTCTCCAGTAAAAAGACATAGACTATCAGACTGGATACGTAAACAGGACCCAACATTTTGCTGCATTCAGGAAACGCACCTCTGTGGAAAGGACAGACACTACCTCAGAGTAAAAGGTTGGAAAACAATCTACCAAGCAAATGGTCCCAAGAAACAAGCTGGAGTAGCGATTCTAATATCAAATAAAATCAGTTTTCAACCAGAAGTAATCAAAAAAGATAAAGAAGGACACTTCATATTCATGAAAGGAAAAATGTACCAAGAGGAACTTGCAATTCTCAACATCTATGCCCCAAATGTAAGGGCACCCACATACATAAAAGACACTTTACTAAAGCTTAAAGCATACATTGCACCCTACACAATAATAGTGGGAGATTTCAACACCCCACTCTCAGCTATGGACAGGTCATGGAAACAGAAACTAAATCGAGACACAATGAAACTAACAGAAGTTATGAACCAATTGGTCTTAACTGACATCTATAGAACATTTCACCCTAAAACAAAAGAATACACCTTCTTCTCAGCACCTCATGGTACCTTCTCGAAAATAGACCATATAATTGGTCACAAAACAGGCCTCAACAGATACAAAAAGATTGAAATAATCCCCAGCACCTTATCAGACCACCATGGATTAAGACTTGTCTTTGACATGGACAAAAACATCAGAAAACCGACATACACTTGGCAACTGAACAATGCTCTACTCAATGGTAACTTGGTCAAGGAAGCAATTAAGAAAGAAATTAAAGACTTTTTAGATTTAAATGAAAATGAGGACACATCATATCAAAACATGTGGGACTCATTGAAAGCAGTACTAAGAGGAAAAATCATAGCTCTAAGTGCTCACAAAAAGAAAGTGGAAAGAGCATACATCAACAACTTGACAGCAAACCTGAAAGCATTAGAACAAAAAGAAGCTAGTATACCCAAGAGGAGTAGACGGCAGGAAATAATCAAACTCAGGGCTGAAATCAACCAAGTCGAAACAAAAAGAACTATACAAAATATCAACAAAACCAGGAGCTGGTTCTTTGAGAAAATCAACAAGATAGACAAACCCTTAGCCAGACTAACCAAAGGGCGCAGAGACAGCATTCAAATTAATAAAATCAGAACTGAAAAGGGAGACATAACAACAGAAACAGAGGAAATTAAAAAAATTATCAGATCCTACTACAAAGGCCTATACTCAACAAAATTGGAAAATCTGGAGGAAATGGACAATTTTCTAGATAGATACCAGGTACCAAAGTTAAAAGAGGAGCAGATAAACCACCTAAACAGTCCCATAATGCCTAAAGAAATAGACACAGTCATTAAAAATCTTCCCACCAAAAAATGTCCGGGGCCAGATGGTTTCAGTGCAGAATTCTTTCAGACCTTCAAGGAAGACCTAATACCAATCCTCTTCAAGTTATTCCATCGAATAGAAACAGAAGGAACACTACCCAATTCATTCTATGAAGCTACCATTACACTCATACCTAAACCACAGAAAGACCCAACAAAGAAAGAGAACTACAGACCAATCTCTCTTATGAATATTGATGCAAAAATACTCAATAAAATTCTCGCAAACCGAATCCAACAACACATCAAAACAATTATCCATCAAGATCAAGTAGGCTTTATCCCAGGAATGCAGGGATGGTTCAATATTCGGAAATCCATCAATGTAATCCACTACATAAATAAACTCAGAGAGAAAAACCACATGGTCATATCACTAGATGCTGAGAAAGCATTTGACAAAATTCAACATCCCTTCATGTTAAAAGTCTTGGAAAGATCAGGAATACAAGGCCCATATCTAAACATAGTAAAAGCAATATACAGCAAGCCAGTAGCCAACATCAAACTAAATGGAGAGAAACTGGAAGCAATCCCACTAAGATCAGGGACTAGGCAAGGCTGCCCACTCTCACCTTACCTATTCAATATAGTACTGGAAGTCTTAGCTAGAGCAATTAGACAACAAAAGGAAGTCAAAGGGATACAAATAGGAAAGGAAGAAGTCAAAATTTCACTATTTGCGGATGACATGATAGTATACTTAAGTGAACCTAAAACTTCCACCAGAGAACTCCTAAACCTGATAAACAACTTTAGCAATGTGGCTGGATATAAAATCAACTCAAACAAATCAGTAGCCTTCCTCTACTCAAAGGATAAACAGGCAGAGAAAGAAATCAGAGAAATGACACCCTTCACAATAGCCACGAATAAAATAAATTATCTTGGAGTGAATCTAACAAAGCAAGTGAAAGATCTGTATGACAAGAACTTCAAGTCTCTCAAGAAAGAAATTGAAGAACATCTCAGAAGATGGAAAGATCTCCCATGCTCCTGGATTGGCAAGATTAATTTAGTAAAAATGGCTATCCTGCCAAAAGCAATCTACAGATTCAATGCAATACCCATCAAAATTCCAAATCAATTCTTCATAGAGATAGAAAAAGCAATTTACAAATTCATTTGGAATAACAAAAAACCTAGGATAGCGAGAACTATTCTCAACAATAAAAGAACCTCTGGGGGAATCACCATTCCGGACCTCAAACTGTACTACAGAGCAGTAGTGATAAAAACTGCTTGGTATTGGTACAGAGACAGAAAGGACGATCAATGGAACAGAATTGAAGACCCAGAAATGAACCCGCATACCTATGGTCACTTGATATTTGACAAGGGAGCTAAATTCATCCAGTGGAAGAAGGACAGCATTTTCAACAAGTGGTGCTGGCTCAACTGGAGGTCAACATGTAGAAGAATGCAAATTAATCCATTCTTATCTCCTTGCACAAAGCTCAACTCCAAGTGGATAAAGGACCTTCACATAAAGCCAGGTACACTGAAAATATTAGAAGAGAAGTTGGGGAAGACCCTCGAATACCTAGGCACAGGGGAAAAGTTCCTGAACAGAACACCAATGGCTTATGCTCTAAGATCAAGAATCGACAAATGGGACCTCATCAAATTGCAAAGCTTCTGTAAGGCAAAGGACACTGTCAACAAGACAAAACGGCAACCAACAGATTGGGAAAAGATCATTACCAATGTTACATCTGATAGGGGGCTAATATCTAATATTTACAAAGAACTCAAGAAATTAGACGCCAAACAACAAAATAACCCCATTAAAAAATGGGGTACAGAGCTAAACAAAGAATTCTCAACTGAGGAAACTCAAATGGCCGAGAAGCACCTTAAGAAATGCTCAACATCCTTAGTCATCAGGGAAATGCAAATCAAAACAACACTGAGATACCACCTCACACCAGTCAGAATGGCTAAGATCAAAAACTCAGGTGATAGTAGATGCTGGCGAGGATGTGAAGAAAGAGGAACACTCCTTTATTGTTGGTGGGGTTGCAAGCTGGTACAACCACTTTGGAAGTCAGTCTGGCGGTTCCTCAGAAAATTGGACATAGCACTACCTGAGGACCCAGCTATACCACTTCTGGGTATATACCCAGAAAATGCCTCAACAAATAACAAAGACATATGCTCCACTATGTTCATAGCAGCCCTATTTATAATAGCCAGAAGCTGGAAAGAACCCAGATGCCCTTCAACAGAGGAATGGATACAAAAAATGTGGTACATTTACACAATGGAATATTACTCAGCTATTAAAAATAATGAATTCGAGAAATTCTTAGGTAAATGGATGAATCTAGAAAATATCATCCTGAGTGAGGTAACCCAATCACAAAAGAACACACATGGTATTTACTCACTGATAAGCGGAGATTAGCCCAAAAGTTTGAAACAACAAAGATTCAACTACCAGAAGACACGAAGCTCATGAAGAAGAAAGAACAAGTGAAGATGCCTAGGTCTTTCTTAGAAGGAGTAACTAAATAACCAAGGGAGCAAATATGGAGACACAGTGTGGGTCAGAATCATAAGGGGGGGTTGTAGGGAGACCATTGTGTCTGGGTATTCATTCCATAGGCAGTCACCAAAAATAGACGATGATAGGGATGTCAGGATGGGAAAGCTGACAGCAGCCTGATAAGGCTGTCTCCTTAGAGGTCTCTCAGAGTCGGACATACCCAGAGACAGATACCCACAGCTATCCATTAATCTGATCAAAGTTCCCAATGGAGGAGTTAGAGAGTAAATTGAGGGAACCGTGAACCATACGGGCTGGTGGCCCTGTGAGGAGAGCAAGAATACCAACCAGCCAGAGCTCCCCAGGGTCTAAACCACCAGCCCAGGTGCACATAGGGAGAGACACATGACTCCAGCTGTATATGTAGGGGAGGATGGCCCTGTTGGGCATAGGTGGGAGACAAGATCATTGGTACCCTGAAGGCTGAGCACTGAGGGGGGGGGGAATCTGAGGGTGGGGAGGGAGGCTGGGGGTAGGTGGGTAACACCTTCATAGAGGCAGGAGGAGGGGGGATGGGATAAGGGGTTCCTGGGTGGTGGGGGAAATATGGTAAGGGGATAAAATTTGAAATGTAAATATTATATCCAATAAAAGAGGGGAAAAATAGAAAAGCGGTTAGAACCAACATTCTTAATAAAATGTCAGCCCTCTTTAAAAAAAAAAAAAAAACTATCTTGATACTAAAATTTGTTTTGAGAATTGTATATTGCAGAATGATCAGCCTTGGTGTATCTACTCAACAAGCAAGCTGGGCAGACCTGCTCAAACCTCTGAGGTCTGGGAATTCCATCTGGAGGCATCGAAGACACAGCATCAGAGGATTGTCAACTTGCTCTCCCCCCCCCACTCCTCTTCTAATATCTCAACGCCCATAATCAGCTTGAAGAAGCTAATGATGAGTCAGCTCCCCTATTCCCTGGGCATGGGGACTAAGGTGGTAAATGTTGGGCTGTCTCCCTAGGGAAAAGTAGTGGTTTTGTCGGAATAGAGAGGATTAGCTAGGGTTTATTGCATAGCCATAACCTATTAGTAGAAATCTGTATAATTAATATCAAGATGAAGATATAAATTCTTAAATGGCACCAATTTACTTTGTTTACAAATTTTAAGGTTTTCATTGGCATGAGCTTCTTAGTGATATAAGAGTGAGATGAATATTGTTACTCTCATAGGCATTGTACCAGTATAACACATTTAGGAATACAAAGCTTAGACCCAGTCCTTCTTTAACTTTTTTAACTGATTTGAGATGGTCAGCCTGTGAGTTAAGGGACTATAGCAAATTCATGACTTGGAGTTTATTATAAGGGTGTTCTCTATGTTTTATTTAGAAATAGCTGAGTGGAGTTAACAGGCAACAGTCCAGATTACCTTACATGGATAGCTGGTTTTCAAAACATCAGAAATCCTTAGAATTGACATGACAAACATTTCAGTATTAATGTTCATTTTTATTAGAGACCTGTCTGCTCCGGACAGCTTCCTATGTTAAATTCTAAGAAGAAATTGAGCATCCTTGGAGTTACTCCAGTTGTGGTGAGACAGCCACTAGGCAAGAATTGCCACTTTCCTTCTACAGACAAATTACTGTCCAGAAAAGGACACACTTGCAGAATAGTCGACTGATTATATCTGCCTAGACAGAGTAATCAGCCCTTAATAATTCTGCAGCACTAAGGTCTGTCAGATGATCCTGGGCCAGAAGGCAGAAGAACAGATGGTCCAACGTTTTGAAGTAGAGCGAGTGTCCAGGTGTTCAGAGGTCTCTATAAATTGGCTAAGTTTTAGAAGCTATGCTTTGTGCTTCCCACAATTATAGTCAACTCATTCATTCTGGATTTCTGATGGGGTTGAAAACTTATAGCTATTTACTTTGAGAGAAAAGATCTGAGTGTATGGTCATCAGCTGACATTCATCCTAAAGCCAAGGAAAAAGCCAGGTTCAGAACTAAGTGTTTTAGTTAGGATAGATGACAGAGGTGCTGGTTAGTCAACAAAAGGATGGACTGGGTATTAGGACTATCTTGTACCTCACTGGTACAAATAGGCATAATTATGCTCTAATTGTATTTTGAGAGAAAAGTTTCCTTTTAACAGGAAGGGTGATGTGTAGGAGGAGCTAAGGTGGGAGGAGTACTGAGAGGAAGAAAAGGAGTAAGAAGAGGAGAAGAAGAAGGAGAGGAGAAGCTAGGTGATGAAAGAGAGATAGAGGGGGGAGACAGGGAAGCAGATGTTCATGTATCTCCACCAGTCAAAGATAGTTGATATATCTAGGTTGGGTAGTGGGTTACACCTCTGATTGAACAATACCAAACTTATAAAGCCTATGATTAACATTTCTTAAAAAAATGTATAAATGCAAAATGAAAAGGGGCCATGGGATAGGGGTTTTCTAAGGGGGGGGGAATGGGGAAACAGGATGGTATCTGAAGTGTAAATGAAAGAGCTAATAAAAAAAA
Organism: Arvicanthis niloticus; assembly: GCF_011762505.2. Lineage (NCBI taxonomy): Eukaryota > Metazoa > Chordata > Mammalia > Rodentia > Muridae > Arvicanthis > Arvicanthis niloticus. Next base: position 24,160 of record NW_023046209.1, read on the forward strand.
AAGAAATTGGAGGCAGGAGATGAATGAATAATAAAAGCCTATAATGATGATAAAAAAAAAAAAAAAGACTCACTGTCCTTGATTTTTTGTTATTCCAAATTGAGAATTACTCTTTCTAACTTTGTGAAGAATTGAGTTGGAATTTTGATGGGGATTGCAATAAATCTGTAGATTGCTCTCAGCAAGATATTTTTACTATATTAATCCTGCCAATCCATGAGCATGGGAGATCTTTTCATCTTCTGAAATCTGCTTTGATTCCTTTCTTTGGGGACTTGAAGTTCTTGACACACAGATCTTTCACTTGCTTGGTTAGATTCACACCAAGGTATTTTATATTATTTGTGACAATTGTGAAGGATGTCATTTCCCTAATTTCTTTCTCAGCCTATTTATCCTTTGAGCAGAAGAATGCAACTAATTTGTTTAAGTTAATTTTATATATAGCCACTTTTCTAAAGTTGTTTGTCAGGTTTAAAAGTTCTCTGGTGGAAGTTTAGGGGTCACTTAAGTATACTATCATATCATCTGCGAATAGTGAAATTTTGACTTCTTTCTTTCCAATTTGTAACACTTTGACCTCCTTTTGTTGCCTAATTGTTCTGGCTAGTACTTCCAGTACTATATTGAATAGGTAGTGGGCAGCCTTGTCTAGTCCCTGATTTTAGTGGGATTGCTTCCAGTTTCTCTCCATTTAGTTTGATGTTGGCCAATGGCTTGCCATATATTGCTTTTACTATGTTTAGATATGGGCCTTGGATTCCTGATCTTTCTAAGACTTTTACCATGAAGGGATGTTGAATTTTGTCAAATGCTTTCTCAGCATCTAGTGAGATGATCATGTGGTTTTTTTCCTTTGAGTTTGTTTATATAGTGGATTACACTGATGGATTTTTCATATATTGAATCATCCCTGCATTCCTGGGATAAAGCTTACTTGATCATGATGGATGATTGTTTTGATGTGTTCTTGGAGTCAGTTTGCAAGAATTTTATTGAGTATTTTCACATTGATATTTATAAGGAAATTTGGTCTGAAGTTCTCTTTCTTTGTTGGATCTTTGTGTGGTTTAGGTATGAGTGTAATTGTGGATTCATAGAATGAATTGAGTAGTGTTCATTCTGTTTCTATTTTGTGGAACAGTTTAAAGAGAAGTGGTATTAGGTCTTCCTGGAAGGTCTGATAGAATTCTGCACTAAAACTGTCTGGTCCCTGGCTTTTATGTTGAGGAGACCTTTAATGACTGCTTCTATTTCTTTAAGGGTTATGGGACTGTTTAGATGGTTTATCTGGGCCTAGGTTGATCTCTTTCCTAGGTTTTCTATCTTCAGGGTAGTTTTCCTTTGTGATTTCTTTATTGTTTCTACTTCCATTTTTATGTCCTGGATGGTTTTGTTCAATTTATTCACCAATTTGGTTGTGTTTTCTTATAATTTTTTAGGGTATTTTTGTGTTTCCTATTTAAGAACTTCTACATGTTTACCTGTGTTCTCCTCAATTTCTTTGAGAGAGTTATTTATGTCCTTTTTAATGTCCTCTATCATCATCATGACAAGCGATTTTAAATCTGAGTCTTTCTTTCCTGGTGTGATGGGGTATTCAGGAATTTCTATTGTCAGAGAACTAGGTTCTGATGATGCCAAGTACCCTGGGTTGGTGATGCTTATGTTCTTGCTTATATTCTTTGGCTTGCCCTTTCAGCATCTGGTTATCTTTAGTGTTATCTGAGCTCACTGTTTCTGACTGGAACCTGACTTTCCTATTATCTTGGTTGTGTCAGAACTGTTTGAGGTGGGTGTTGCTGCTTGGGTTAATTATTTCTCCTGGGAGCTCTGCCTCCTCTGGGTGTTTTGGGATTGGGTGCAGACCTGAAGCCCAAGATCTGGTCAGTGCTCGGGTGCAGACTGGAAGGCTTCTCATGTATTTCTTTAAAAGAGTTATTTATGTCCATCTTTATATCCTTCTTATGTCCATCTCTCTAGGTGGTAATGGGTTGGAGAGAGCTGTGTTCTAAGGTGTATCAGTACTCCTGGGAGACCAGCTCTCTTTGGGCAGGATTTGGGTAAGGAGTACTGTGGCACAGTTATCTTCAGGCCACAGAAGGAAGCCAGAACGATCCTGTCCCAGGCTGCTCCACAGTTCTTGTGCTCTGTGGACTCCTGATGGGTCCCTCCTGGGCCACCTCTGGGAACAATAGTGGTGATCTCACATGTGACCTTGAGTGTGTCAGCACTCCTAGAATACCAGCTATTTCTGGGGGGATTTGGGTACAGAAAGCTGTGGCACTGGTTTATCTCTAGGGCACAAATGGAAAACAAATGTGGAGTCTTTTCTTAAGAAAATTTACCCATTATTGAATACTCAAATAGTCACTGTCCTCTTAAGCATTGACCTTGAATGGCCATTTATAGCTTTTCAATGCTGATGAACACAAAGGGATTGGTGGTGGCATGGCTGTGGCTCACAAGAACCCAGATAGAGTAAAATAGTGGAACTTCTTTGAACAGATGTCTTGACCAGGAGATAAACCTGTCCAACATGGACATCAATACAAGGAAGCTCATGAGCATTATGATGGCCCCCTTTTTTGAAGTTGTATATCAGCTATAGGAGTTCTTTGATGGATTTTTGGGGTTCTCTTAAGTATACTGTTATGTCATCTGGAAATAGTGGTATCTTGACTTCCTCCTTTCCAATTTGTGTCCTTTTGATGTCCTTTTGTTGTGTAATTGCTCAGGTTAAATCTTCACATATTATACTGAATAGATGGGGTCTGTTGAATAGATTCTGTCTATATTGAATAGATTGAGTGGGCAGTCTTGTCTTGTCCCTGACTTCAGTGGGATTGCTTCAAGTTTCTCACTATTTAGTTTAATGTTGGCTATTGGTTTGTTGTATATTGTTTAATTATGTTTAGGTATGGAACTTGAATTCCTAATCTTTCAAATACTTTCAAAATGAAAGGGATGGTATTTTGTCAAAGACTCTTTCAGCATCTTTACTTTCTCTGAATTAAGATGAAGGACTTTGGAAACTCCTTTGAGTTGGCTGTGGTTCTAGGAACAATCTCCCCGGCATTGTGGATGAAAAATCTCTATACTTCAGAGCTGCACCACACAAAGCTCTTAGTGTTTGCCATTTACTCTGATAGTCAGTACTTGTACTGTTCTGATGCATGATTATCACATACCATTATAGGTTTTATGCTATTCACTCAATAACAAGAAGGCAGAATAATCCTTTCCTGTGGATGTTTCCCATGTGTTTATTTGGTTTTTTTTTTTTTTTATTTTGGTTTGATTTGGTTTGGTTTGGAGATATATACATGTTGCTGTAAAGTCTCCAACCCAGATAGGACTGTGCAAAGAAAACACAACTCAATTAATACGAATACAAGCTACTGGAGATCCCCTTTCACCCCCCCTCCCCAATCTGAGGCCTGGTGCAGACCTGCACCCTGTCCACTCCTGTGTGGACACCGGACTCCTCCTGAGACATCATAGAGGATCCACTGAACCCAGAGTGATAGAGGATCCACTGAACCCAGAGCGACAGAGGTACCACTAAACCCAGAGTGGCAAAGGAACAACTGAACTCAGAGTGACAGATAACATATCCCGAGACATCCTAGAGGAACCACTGCACTTGGAGCAGTGGACACCTTATCCTGAGACATCCTAGAGGAGACATTGTACTCGGAGCAGTGGGCACCTTATCCTGAGACATCCTAGAAGAGACACTGCACCCAGAAGAGCAGACACCTAGCTGGTCTGCTACCTTGGAGGCACCATATCCTGAGGTACCACTGTACTCAGAGAATCTGGAGAAGATCACAGAAACATCTGGACCCCAAGGAGATCAGACACAAGCAATATAACTGGAAAGGAAGCCGTCAGTCACAGACAGCGAGTACAGGCAGCACTAGAGTTAACCAGATGGTGAAAGGCAAGTGCAAGAATGTAAGCAACAGAATCCAAAGTTACATGACATCATCAGAACCCAGTTCCCCCATCATAGCAAGCCCTGAACAACCCATCACATTGGAAAAGCAGAATTCAAAATTAAAATCACTTTTCATGATGATGATACAGGATTTTAAGAAGGACATAAATAACACTCTCGAAGAATTTAAGGAGAACACTGGTAAACAGATAGGAACCCTTAAAGAGGAAACATAAAAATCCTTTAATGAATTGCAAGAAACACAACCAAACAGGTGAAGGAATTAAACAAAACCATCCAAGATCTTAAAGTGGAAGTAGAAACAATAAAGAAATCACAAAGTGAAACTACCCTGGGAGATAGAAAACTTAAAAAAAAAAGATCAGGAGTCATAGACACAAGTATCATCAACAGAATACAAGAGATAGAAGAGAGAATCTCATGTGCAGAAGATACCATGGAAAACATTGACACAACTGTCAAAGAAAATACAAAATACAAAAAGATCTTAACCCAAAACATACAGGAAATCCAAGACATAATGAGAAGGCCAAACCTAAGGATAATAGGTATAGATGAGGGAAAAGACTCCCAACTTAAAGGACCAGTAAATATTTTCAACAAAATTATAGAGGAAAACTTCCCTAACCTAAAGAAAGAGGTGTCTATAAATATACAAGACGCCTACAGAACTCCAAATAGTTTAGAAAAGAAAAGAAATACTGCCTGCTACATAATAATCAAAACATCAAATGTACAAAACAGAGAAAAAATATTAAAAGTAGTAAAGGAAAAATGTAAAGTAACATATAAAGGCAGACCTATAAGAATTACACCAGACTTCTCACCAGAGACTATAAAAGCCAGAAAATCCTGGACTGATATCATACAGACCCTAAGAGAACACAAATGCCAGCCCAGACTACTATACCCAGCAAAACTCTCAATCAATATTGATGGAGAAAACAAAATACTCCATGACAAAGCCAAATTTACACAATATCTTACCACACATTCAGCACTTAAAAGGATAATTGGTGGAAAACTCTAACACAAGGAGGAGAACTACAACCTAGAAAAAGCAAGAAAGTAATCTTCCAACAACCCTAAAAGAAGGTAGCTAACAAACATAACTCCACTGCCAATAACAAAAATAACAGGAAACAACATTCATTTTCCTTAATATCTCTTAATATCAATGGACTCAATTCTCCAATAAAAAGACATAAACTATCAGACTAGATACATAAACAAGACCCAACATTTTGCTGCATACAGGAAATGCACCTTTGTGAAAAAGACAGAGACTACCTCAGAGTAAAAGGTTGGAAAACAATCTTCCAAGCAAATGGCCCCAAGAAACAATCTGGAGCAGTGATTCTAATATCAAATAAAATCATTTCTCAACCAAAAGTAATCAAAAAAGATAAAGAAGGATACTTTATATTCATCAAAGGAAAAATGTTCCAAGAGGAACTCGCAATTCTGAACATCTATGCTCCAAATGCAAGGGCACCCACATACATAAAAGAAACTTTACAAATGCTTAAAGTATACATTGCACCTCACACAATAATAGTGGGAGATTTCAACACCCCACTTTCATCTATGGACAGATCATGGAAACAGAAACTAAACCAAGACACAATGAAATTAACAGAAGTTATGAACCAATTGGACTTAACTGATATCTATAGAACATTTCATCCTAAAGCAAAAGAATATAACTTCTTCTCAGCACCTCATGGTACTTTCTCCAAAATAGACCATATAATTGGTCACAAAACAGGCCTCAACAGATACAAAAATATTGAAATAATCCCTTGTACCCTATCAGACCACCATGGACTAAGACTCGTCTTTAATATGGACAAAAACAATGGAAAGCCCACATACACATGGACACTGAACAATGCTCTACTCAATGATAACTTGGTCAAGGAAGAAATAAAGAAAGAAATTAAAGACTTTTTAGAATTTAATGAAAATGAGGACACATCATATCAAAACTTTTGGAACCCCATGAAAGCAGTACTAAGAGGAAAACTCATAGCTATAAGTGCCAACAAAAAGAAAATGGAAAGAGCATACACTAACAACTTGACAGCACACCTGAAAGTATTAGAACAAAAAGAAGCTAATATACCCAAGAGGAGTAGACAGCAGGAAATAATTAAACTCAGGGCTGAAATCAACCAAGTTGAAACAAAAAGAACTATATAAAATATTAACAAAACCAGGAGCTGGTTCTTTGAGAAAATCAACAAGATAGACAAACCCTTAGCCAGACTAACCAAAGGGCGCAGAGACAGTACTCAAATTAATAAAATCAGGACTGAAAAGGGAGACATAACAACAGAAACAGAGGAAATTCAAAAAAAATCATCAGATCCTACTACAAAGATCTATACTCAACAAAATTGGAAAATCTGGATGAGATGGACAATTTTCTAGATAGATACCAGGTACCAAAGTTAAATGAGGAGCAGATAAACCATCTAAACAGTCACATAACCCCTAAAGAAATAGAAGCAGTCATTAAAAATCTTCCCACCAAAAAATGTCCGGGGTCAGATGATTTCAGTGCATAATTCTATCAGACCTTCCAGGAAGATCTAATACCAATTCTCTTCAAACTATTCCACAGAATAGAAACAGAAGGAACAATATCCAATTTGTTCTATGAAGCTACAATTACGCTCATACCTAAGCCTCACAAAGACCCAACAAAGAAAGAGAACTACAGACCAATCTCTCTTATGAATATTGATGTAAAAATACTCAATAAAGTTTGTTGGGCCTTGGATGAGGTAACTCCATTTAACCTTCACCCATCAATCATGTAGGACACAGGTAGAGGGCGTGATTAACAAGTCTCCACCTCCAGAGATTTAAATATAAATGAGTTATCTAAAGGCCAAAGGCATAGATAATTAAGTTATTCCCTCCCTTTTTCCCCCTCCCTATAAAAGTCAGGCTCTGCTGGCTTTTGGGGGGGAGTGTTCATCATCTACACCCACTCATCATGTCATCAACAATAAAAGCTTTGGAAAACTCCACATGTCTCCTGGGCCTGCTGCCTCCAGATTGCCAGCTTCTGGAACCCTGAATGTGTGAATGTGGGACCCTCCGCTGGTGGTGTGGGAAGTGCACCTGGGATGCCGCCAGACCGGACCGGACTCCCTCCCCCTGCGAGATTTTTTTCCCCACAACAGTTCTTAAAAACCGAATCCAAGAACACATCAAAGCAATCATCCATCATGATCAAGTAGGCTTTATCCCAGGAAAGCAGGGATGGTTCAATATCTGGAAATCCATCAATGTAATCCACTACATAAATAAATACAAAGAAAAAAACACATGATCATCTCACTAGATGCTGAGAAAGCATTTGACAAAATTCAACATCCCTTCATGTTAAAAGTCTTGGAAAGATCAGGAATTCAAGGTCCATACATACACATAGTAAAAGCAATATACAGCAAGCCAGTAACCAACATCAAACTAAATGGAGAGAAACTTGAAGCAATCCCACTAAGATCAGGGACTAGGCAAGGCTGCCCACTCTCACCCTACCTATTCAATATAGTACTGGAAATCCTAGCTAGAGTGATTAGACAACAAAAGGAAGTCAAAGGGATACAAATAGGAAAGGAAGAAGTCAAAATTTCACTATTTGCAGATGATATGATAGTATACTTAAGTGACCCTAAACTTCCACCAGAGAACTCCTAAACCTGATAAACAATTTCAGTAAAGTGGCTGGATATAAAATCAACTCAAATAAATCAGTAGCCTTCTTATACTCAAAAGATAAACAGGCTGAGAAAGAAATCAGGGAAATGACACCCTTAACAATAGTTACAAACAATATAAAGTATCTTGGAGTGAATCTAACCAAGCAAGTGAAAGATCTGTATGACAAGAACTTCAAGTCTCTGAAGAAAGAAATTGAAGAAGATCTCAGAAGATGGAAAGATCTCCCATGCTCCTGGATTGGCAAGAATAATTTAGTAAAAATGGCCATCTTGCCAAAAGCAATCTATAGATGCAATGCAATCCCCATCAAAATTCCAAATCAATTCTTTATAGAGATAGAAAGAGCAATTTGCAAATTTATTTGGAATAACAAAAAACTCAGGATAGCAAGAACTATTTTCAACAATAAAAGAACACACAACAAACACATACACACACACATACACACACACACACACACACACACACACACACACGGTTAAAACTTAAAAATAAATCATTCTTAGGAATTTAAAAGCAATCTGTGAACCCAGGTCAATGAGAGCTCTCTTATAGATCCTTTAAAAACTCACTGATAGAAACCCCATGTGATATCTGATGGTCATGTGGTTTAATTTTTTATATACCTGTCATCCACACACAATGTAAACAGATTTAACAAAAAAGATAGTTTCGTATATCAATTTAAGACCCAGAATGTTCCCACTATGCCATCATCCACAGCTCTGATGACAATATATTGGATAATATTCAGGGTCCATACCCATCACTGAAAAATCAAATAATTAATATTCTGCCAAACATTAACCTCACAAACTTAATTATATGCTTTTCAGTGCAAATAAACACAAAAGGGCTGACTGTGGCATAGCTATGGGACATAATAATTTGGACACAGTACAATATTGGGACACCCTTGAACTTCATCCTTGAGTAGAAGATGACAGTATCCAAAATGTAGAGAACCACAAAGAAGCTCATGAGCAGCAGGATGGTCCTGCTGGCCCTTTGCTCTGGGGATGCTTTTGAAGAAAGGCTGGTGCTGTGAAGATGCTGGGCCTGCTTCTTGTGCCTCCATAGGAGAGCTACCATGTACCCACTGGACAGGGCCATGAGACCAATGAGAAAGGCTTCTCTGATGGCCATTGATGTGGTAAACATGCTTTTTCTGTAGTAACTCAGGGATAGAAGTGAGCATGTCTGAGTAACATATGCAAAATTCACTGAGGTCAAATTGGGGGAAGCAATAATTGATAAAAAGAGGTGACTGCTAAAAGACATATAGAGGACACAGAGTAAAAGAAAGGCACCTGAGATGTGATGGGGAGATTTATGTTTAAAATTTGTTAAACAGGAGCTTCTAGGACTAAGGGTGATGGTCCAAAGGACATTCAGCATACAGGTCGCACAAGGGGAGAGTCCTCTCAGAAGCCTGTGCAAATAGATAAGGGAATGGCATGTGGTAGAATCCCATCTGCCCCCAGACATAAACATGTCCACAGCTATGAGGAGCATAGTTATGAGCAGCATTAGTTGGGTTAGGGACAAGAAAGCAATGTAGAGGTCAATGGGCTTAGGCTTGTTCTCACCAATGAGCATGCAGAAGTGGGTAAAAAAAAGGATACTGTTAGCTGAGATCCCAACACCCACTTCAGAGAACAAGGTGATTTTCATGTTGGTGTCAGTATGAAGGATGTTGGCTTTATTCATTGTATGTAAGTAGAAACCAAATGGCAACAACCTGAGGAGAAAAGAGAAAACTCTTCATTATAATACACAATCTTCTCAACCAACAACTATATGTCATCTCATCCCAATTCTATGTCACCAACTCAGCTACAGCTCATACCACCTCAAAGCCATCCTCACTGTTCCCAGTGTCCTAATGTTTTCCAATCAAGGCTGAATTGTGTGTACACTGTGGGTCTAGTTCTGAATAGAAACTTTCTTGTACATTAAACATTTTCATGAGTTTCTAAGAATAATTATCACTTCTGGTCCATAGATTTGGTTATTTTGGGTCAAGAGCTCCATATCCCTTGATTGTCAGACACACAACAGCTTTACCTATCTGATGAATTGGAATAGAAGATTGCACAAAAGTAGAAATGTGTTCTCCTGGGGAACTGTATGCCCAAGGGGGCCAGTGCACAGGGTCATTTATATCGGTGACTACTTTATTCTGCTCCTTACCTCTAGGCCAAATATTCATTCTCAATTCTCTCTGTCTCTCTGTCTCTCTCTCTGTCTCTCTGTCTCTCTCTCTCTCTCTCTCTCTCTCTCTCTCTCTCTCTCTCTCTCTCTCTCTCTCTCTCTCTCTCTCATCTTTTCTCATTCTCTCTCCATGTTTGTGTTTCCCACCCCTATACACCCTTATTCCTCTTATCTCTTCTCAATTCTTTTTCTCTCTACCTCTCTCTGTGTTACAAAACAGAATTTCTCCGTGTAGCTCTGGGTGTCATAGAATTTGTTCTAAAGACCAGGCTGGGCTCTGACTCAGAGATCAGCTTCTATCTTCCAAGTGGTTGGATTAAAGACATATGCCAACACTGCCTATCCAGGCCAAATACTTTTAATGAATCTCCAGAGCAAGCATTTACAAATTTGGACTCTGAATCAAATTGTACCCACTGTCATATCCTCCGAATGTGATTTTAAGCACTCACAGCTTCAATCCCCTTCTTTAGAACATATGGACAGTTTGTCCTGTATATGTGTCAGAGGGCCCTAGATGTGAAAGAACATGTTCTATACATACCCACCAAACATCAAACTGTTTAAGGCACAAAATGACCTCTATAGACATCTCAGCTGATGTTTTACTCTTGCAGTGCCTTGTCATGTGGCCTGGGAGATTCTTGATTGAACTCTACTAAATTCTACTCCTATGACTTGTGAAGTTCTTTATAATACCAGAGCTCCTCCTTGAACTCTGTCTCAAGGAAGAGGACTTGGGGTGGGGAAGAAGGAAAGACCAGGAGAGAAAAAGGAGAGGGGCAGGGGAATTCAGTTCCAGCAGGGATGTAAATAAAGTAACAGTTTCTGCCACCCGCCCAATATGTTTGAGACTGTGCCATAGTAACCTCAAGAAAATATACAGTAATCAAGGCTCCATATGCTTTCATGATATAAGGACAGAGGATCACACTGGCACTCCACCTAAATGTCAGTTTGTGACCTATATGCACTCATAATAGCATATGTTTTATACACACATGTCATGGAAGATAATGTGCACATTGGTGAAGTTTAAAAGTTTATAAAAAATGAAATGTATGCATTTGCTAGCAGTTAACAACAGAATCCTAATACATGTTTCTCTCCTATCATTTTTGTGAAATGCAGTCTTTTATGTTCTGCTGAGTACAAACACAAAGAAACAGAAACAGAGAGACCGAGAGAGACAGACAGAAAGATGGACAGACAGACAGAGAAAGAGAGAAGGTGGAGGAGAGGGGGACTAATGATTTCTTGCCAAGGCATCACATTATCAAACTTCCCAGGTAGTGAGGTTTGCTAACCTCTGTATAGTGGGGGTGCAGGTTACGCTATTTGTAAAGTGACTTCAGTATAGACAGTCATGCAAAATATATGTCACTCAGGAAAGCCAGGAGTTTTCAGGGAGTAGGAATCTTAAGCTACATTTATGGCATCATGGATTCAGAAAATTGTTTCCCTGAAGTCAGAGGATATTTATTAGAATGGAGCTAAAACTTGATCATTCCCTTCTCTCTGCAGAAACAGCTAGAGAGAGTGAGAAGATGTACTGAAACAATGAGCACCAATTTGACAAGAGAGAAACAAACAACAGCCTTGAACACCTGCCAGGACCAGGCTTTGCAGCATACTCAGCTGTGCCTATGTGAAGGTATGTAGAACATCTTGGGCTAATTCGTAATTCATACTCAAAGCATTCTAGTAACTATCAGCACTTACTTCACAGAAATTAGCTAATAAGGGTTGTATTGCCTGTCTTCCCAGATGTCAGTCCTCATATGGATAACTACCTAACACAGCACAGGAGATGGGAGAGCATAAAAACCACTCACACCCATCAGAAAAATGATGTAAGAGACAGACTTTTACATAACACTTCACGCTGCGACTGCTGCATGTGTTCTTGGGATACATTATACTATGCCTAAAATTATTTTTTATATCCTGCTCTATCATGTTTCCTCCAGAGAAATGTGATGTTTTGTAGATAAAGAATGGACATGGTTTTGGAAACAGGTTGGGGAAGAGAAAGGAAAGGCTTAGAGGGAAGAACAGGAGAACAAAATACACCTAGAACAGGAAATGTCCAGGAGAATCCTGAGTGTTTGCTAGACAAATGTAAAGGCTTCAACTGCAAAGAAGCACAGAGATGCACCCCTGTTCTGCAGGAAGCCAGGAACCAATGACTGTAGATACTGTGTCATCCTTCAGTTATACAAATCACAGACAGCCTAATGTCCATGGCATCATCAATAAGCCTCAAATGAATAACCAGTGTTCAGCACAACAATGACCTGACCTTGTTATCTGGGGGGGAGTAGATAGCAGGATGGAAGAGAGAAACCTCTGTGCAAAAGCCACTGCATGCTGGGTGCTTATGGCCCTGTGGGTGCACTGCATCCAGGGAAGAGAAAGGCAGAGTGTGTGTGTGTCCTCCTCTAGAACATGGATGCAGCCACAGACACCCTGGTGTTGAGTGGCTGTGTAAAGAGCAGGGTTTCAGTCAGGTCTGCACAAAACCTGTCGGTCCTTATGTTCATCAAATTCTGTCTTTGTGTTTGTCATTGTCACACAGCTCTCCTTACCATGCTACCATCACTCTCACAACTGCTGTGCAATTGTGAGAACAATGGACTGAGGGTTTAGAATGTGAGATTGGCTCTGCTTCATGAAAGGAGGTGCTGTTTAGAATGGAGTTATATCAGGCAGTATTCTTTATCTAACAATTCTACTTTGACAACTACTTGGAAGACAGTCTGGCAGAAGTTTCTGGTACCTCATACAAGAAAAATTATTACTAAGGAGATGTCAACAATGTGTCCAGAGAGGAAATGAAGAAAAGGGACTGTGACAGTGTGATAAGGAAACCATGAAAAATACTTGGGCTAAGAAGTGGCTGAAATGCTTTATTGCTCTCTGGGCTCACATTAGCAGTTAGACAAAGTATTTTAAAACACAAATTCAGAAACTCCAGAGAAGACAATGTGCTCTTATGGTGAAGGGACAGGAAGTCCCAAAGAAGCCTTGTCACAGACCTTATGGGAGTTTTATCACAGATGCCTGCTGGAACTACAGAGACCCACCCTGAATGCAGGAGTAACTTTTCCTGGCATACCCGTGATGTGATGGATCCCATGATGGAACAAGGGAGCACAGGCCTCCTTCCCAGCAGCTTTAATGGACTCTTTGTAACAAAAAGGGAGATAGATTTTGGTTGATTTATTTCTAATACCATGAGAAGATGCAGTTTGGGAAATATTGGAGCTATTAAGAGAGACCACAACTAGAAAAATCAACAAAATCCAGATATTCCCATTATTTGAGTGCTTTGCAACTGTTTCTCCCAAGAAACAAGAGTCATAAATTCCAATTATTAGGAACTGGGGAAACCACCAACAAGTTCACCATGGACTTGATATTTCATAACTGGCAACCATGTTCCTTAGCTGAGACATCCCATGGGTCAGAGCCCAGGGTAAGGACAGCCTCTAAGTTCTAGTAGTTCTACATGAACTTGGAGTAAGGCACAGCACAAAGTAAGCCTATCCACTGTGCAGCTGTGAACCTGCAGCTTCATTTTCTTATAAAGCTTCTGTTTTAGTTAGAGTTTTATTGCTGTGAGAAGACACTATGACCAAGACAACCCTTATGAGGACAAAATTTAATTACAACTGGCTTACAGATTTAGAAGTTCAGTCCAGTATTATCAAGGTGGGGAGCATGGTAGCATGCAGGCAGGCATTGTATAGAAGGCGCTGAAAGTTCTACATATTGTTGCAAAGGCAAACAAGAGAATAATATCTTCCAGTAAGCTAGGAAGAGGGTCTCAAAACCCACCCCAACAGTGAACCATTTCCTCCAAAAGGGCCACACCTATTCCAGCAAGGCCACACATCCTAATAGTTCCACTCCCTGGACCATGCTTATTCAAACCACCGCATTCTACTTCCTGGCTCCCATAGGCTTGTTCATACACATGAGTCTACCGGAGCCATACATAGCCATAGCCTAATAAAAAAATACCTTTAGTCCAATTTTCAAAGTCTCCAAAGGAAGTTCAAAGTCTCTTCTGAGATTCATCCAATCACTTAACTATAAATCCTAAAGCAAGATAGGAAACCAGCTGTGCAAAATCCAAACTGCATCTCCATATCTGATGTCAACATGTTTTTCAGATCTCCAACTTCTTTTACATTTTTGTTGACTGCTAAAAATGTCTTTCTCCTTGGCTGGTTTCACTCCCTGCTAGCTGCTTTCCTCAGCAGATGTCCCACAGCTATGGCAGCTCCAACATCATGGGGTCTCCATTGCAACTTCCACAAAACAGCTTCTTGTTCCAGTGTCTGGAATCCATTTCTGATCATCTGGTTTCCCCCAAAGGGCTTGGGTCACATATTAATACTCTTCTTCTATGAAACCTCCAGAGCCAGGCTTCCATAGTTCAAATCACCCTCAACAACAAAGTCATCCATATTTCTATTAGGATAGCCCATAGGCTCCACTTAAAGCATCCCACTGCCTTCCAAATTTAAAGTCCCCAAATTCACATTCTTCCAAGCAAATGCATGATTAGGACTATCTCAGCAATACCCCAATACCCCATGCCTGGTAACAACTTTTGTCTTAGCAAGAGTTTTACTTATGTGAACAGACACCATGACTAAGGCAACTCTTATAAGGACGATATATAATAGGACCTGGATTAGAGTTTCAGAATTTTAGTCCATAATCATCAAGTCAAAAGCATGGCAGCATCCATTCAGGCATGGTGTAGGAGGAGCTGAGAGATCAACATCTTGTTCCAAATGCAAACAGGAAAAGACTGGCTTCCATGAAGCTAGGACAAGGATCTTAAACCCACTCCCACAGTGACAACTTCCTCCAACAAGTCCACACCTATTGCAAAAAGGCCATACCTCCTAATAGTGACACTCCTTGGGACAAGCATATTCAAACCACCACAGCTTAAAATCTCTGAATCTCAAAACAAAGACAAAAAAAAAATCAAATCGAATAAAAATTCTAAACAAACACAGAGCTGAATTCATTACATTAAGCTGTGGGTTTGAGGTTTCCTTGGTAACATGAGAAGATCTGTAGGAAAGAATAAACCAGGAAATTCACTGTGTGACTTAAGTGCTGACACAGAGAGTCATTTACTTTAGAAAAAAATGAATGCAAACCAAATATCTATGGCTTTTTCAGAAGTGTACAAAACTGAAGAATTTTAGGAGTTACAGAAAATGGATATCCTAAGAAGAAAGCACATTCATTACCCATGCAGAACAGAGTCCTCCCTGCTGAAGAGCTGTCCGAGCTCAGTGTCTCCACTGTAGATGCAGAAAATGTCCTTGTAGCCTGGAAAATCCTCTTCCCTCAGCCTGCCTGGGACCAGACAACCTTCTGATTCTGCACTTGGGTGCAGGGCACTTACCCAAATGGACTTGGCAGGGGAAGACTCTGAGCCTGAGGAGATCCTGTGCAGAATTTGGTGAAGGGAGTCTTTAATGCATGTGAGCAATTTGTAATTTAACAGTTTGTAGAAAGTGACAAGTTTTCACTGGAGAGCAAGGAGACCTGGGATCCCAGTGGAGCATCTTCTCCACCTTTGACCTTACTCCCTGTTATCTTAATAACAGACATCTGGGGAGGGCCGGGGACAAACTTTATCTGAGTTATTTTGCAATATCTGTGGGAGGGATCAGAAAGTTTACACAAAGTAGACAACTTTAACTTTACTCATTTTGAACCTCGAGTGTAATCAATCCCAAACCATTTCATACTTTGTGATGTGTCTGCTCTGGGATGAGAGACTTCTGAGCCTCCCATGACTTTCCACTGAGGCTCTCACTCTACAGTGTTAACAGGCAGACTTTTCATGGGTCAGTCCTCTTATGGAGTATCCTGATTCTGTATAGTATTGGCTCTCTGAGCCTTAATTTCCATATGCTCAAGTTTAGAATTCAAGCTGTGAGTGAAATTTACAAGTAAATTTTAAAAGAAATGATAGTAAACTGTAGAGAGAGAGAGGCACAGCCAGAGACCTTTGGAGAGGGAGTCATGGGCATTGGAAACCAGCTTAGAGCAGGTTTAACCTAAAATCTTACTATCCCCTTCTGTTCATTCTCTGCTTTATGTTTGGGTTCACGATGTGACTTCTCAGTTTCTTATTCCAGCTGCCATACCTGCTGCTTGCTGGGATGCTTTCCCACCATGACAGTGCTTTTAGCCAAATGAACTGGAACATTTCTAAGTGGTTACGGGAGATCTGACTCATGAATGGTTCTGTAGAAAACTAGCCAAGTTCTAAATGAATGTGTGTAATTTGACATTGGCACTGCTCTGTCAATGACCAGTGGCTCAGACCCATAATAAGGGCAAAACCTTCCCTAGGTGAAGCTCAGTGAGATGGCAAAGCCTTCCTGTGGTCCAAATAGGAATGTTCTCAGTGTGAGCATAGAATGTCCACCATAGCTTCCCCTACTCCAGATGTTTACAGCCTGAAGCCTGCCCACAAGAAAGACAGTTACTCCTGAGAGCAGCTAAGTCTGCCTCTCTGCTCAACTGTATGCAATAACATGCTTCCTTGTTTATCTGTATGCAACAATATCACTTCCTTTTTCAACTGAATACAATATACACATTGAGGGGTGCTATGGCCTCTCCATTAGAGATCCCAATCCAATCTCAGGTTTTCTGTACATGTCTGTATGCCTGTCCTTTCTTCTTTTGCTCACTGCCCCTAGAGTACTGAAACCCAGGCTGTGGAAAGAAGAAGCTCAAAGTGAGTCTCAACATTACCAGAAGATGAGGCTTTGCTGCACAACTATATTATAAATGCATATGCTATCAAGTCAAGGGATGAAAGCAAGGACATTAATGAAGGGAGAGGCTGATCACTCTCTAGCTGGTTAGAGACTCTGAGACTCCATCTAATAATTGATAGTACACATCATGGGTCTGAATGTCAGTAAGGAGGGACCCTCCACCACAGTCAACTGTTTGTAAAATTTAGAACTGATGCTAAGTTACCAACCTATAAAATTTCCACTACCAAACCATTAAGAAAACAGAGACTATAGCAGTCAAGGATTGTGAAAATAAGATTTTAAAAATTGTCTCAAAAAACAGTACACCTGAATGGTACCACCGATCTGTTGCAGCCTAAGGTACCCACTCTTGGGTGTCAAAAATGTTGTGGACCACTCTGCCCCACGCTTGGGGGCCAAAAATGTTGTGGCCCAAGCTGTCCCATGTTTGAGACAAAATGTTGGGACTGCTCTGTCAATGTTGGAACCCACACTGCCAAAAGCCTTGGGGGCTAAACTGTTAGAGCCTGCACTGACCCAAGCTGCTCCAGTCCATGGGTAGGGTTCAGCAAGAGAGAGAGTGAGGACGGTCTTGAGGACTGGAGACCAGACAGAGTGTGATTCAATCCTGTTTATTCTTCAGTCTCTCTTCTTAGTCTAAGTCCCAAGTCTTGAATTCCTAGTCCCTAATTCCTAGTCCCTAGTGCCTCCAAGTTCCAAGTGCCTAATACTTCTTCTTCCTCTGAGTTCTCTAGTCCAAGTGTCTTCTTCCTCAATGCCTAATTCCTACTCCAAGTTGTACTCTCTGAAGTGTCTGATTCTCTGTTGCTTTCTTCTGTCTGCCTCTCACCTTTTATATGTCTCACTTCTAAGCCATGCCCTTAAGTCACGCCTTTAAGTCATGCCCTTAGGCCTTGTCTCTGAATCTGATCTCTAAGTCACTCCCTTAAGTCACACACCTTTAAGTCTCACACACCCAAGGGAAGATCCTGGGTATCTAAAGCAATATGTTATCAGAGTGTGCTCAGCTGCTGTAGGCTATTGTAATCAAATCTCTTATCAGGGTATAAGATTATCAGGGTATAAGATTGCTCAAGATGACAGCAAGGATGATAGCCGCCTTTTGTCAGCTCCCCACACCCATCCACCTCAAAAATAATAATAATACAGAATTTCTCTTGTCAAAAGGAAGTACAAGTACAAAGAGTGGTGCAGAGGCCCACTGAATTAAAGGCCATCCAGAGACTGTCCCACCTAGGGATCCATCCCATCTGCAGACACCAAACCCAGACATTATTGCTGATGCCAAGAAGAGCTTACTGACAGGAGCCTGGTATAGCTGTTCCCTGAGAAGCTCTGCCAGAGCCTGACAAATACAGAAATGAATGCACACAGTCAAACATAAGGTGGAACATGGGGACCCCAATGGAGGAGTTAGGGCAAGGACTGAAGAAGCTGAAGGGGTTTGCAACCCCATAGGAAGAACAACAATATCAACCAAACACACACACACACACCCCAAAGCTCCCAGGAAATGAACCACCAACCACAGAGTATACATGGAGGGACCTATGGCTCCAGCTGGATATGTAGCAGAGGGTTGTCTTATCTGGCATCAATGGGAGGGGAGTCCCTTGGTCCTGTGAAGGCTAGATGACTCAGCATAGGGGAATTCTAGTGTGCTAATGTAGCAGTGGGTGGGAAGGTGGGGGAATACCCTCATAGAGGCAAGGTTGGGGGGAGGAGATGGGAGGGTTTAGAGAGGAACCTGGGAAGGGGGCTAACATGTGAAATGTAAATAAATAAAAAACCATTTTAAATGATATTGTAATTAATCCTAACACAATCTCATATATTTATTAACAATATTACTTATTATTATATTTTACAACTACATAAAACTGAATAAAATAAATATTTAGATGCATTTATATGAAATTTTTAAAAAATAAAACAGTGAAGTAAACATTGCCCTCCCCATATGACAAATGAGTTATAGGGTCTCTGACAGGCTACAGATCTGTTCCTGGCTCCATCTTTATATAAAAGAAGAGATTTTGTATGCATGATAACTTACTCCAGAACTCCCTGTTAACAAGTACTAATGGCAACATTCTAGGACCTCTTTGAAAGCTTCAATGAAACCCAACATCATTGAGCTATATACTTTCTGCAGCATCTTATTTAGTTCAGAGGTGATAGGGTCCAGGACCAGTGTACTGTGTCCTCCATCTTACTTACTTACAGTCACTGTTAATGGACATGGATGGATTTTCATATATTAATGTTAAGGAGCCAGTTGGAAGATGGCTCCCTGGATAAAGTGATTGCTGTGCATGAATGAGTTTCAAATGTCAAATCTGCAACACTCACTCAAAAGTCATGGATGTATGTGCATGCCTGTAATTCAACTAATGAGAACCTTGCTGCCTCACCAGTCTGGCTGAAATAGTGCACTTCAGGTTCACTGAGAGGCTCTGGAGATAGATAATAATAGAAAGTCAGCTGACAACCATCCACTCAAATCTTTTCTCTCAAGGTAAATAGCCAGGATTGGCTATGAGACTATAAGTTTTCAACCCCATCAGAAATCCAGAATGACTGAGTTAACTATAATTGTGGGAAGCACAAAGCATAGCTTCTAAAACTTAGCCAATTTATAGAGACCTCTGAACACCTGGACACTCCCTCTACTACAAAACATTGGAGCATCTGTTCTTCCACCTTCTGGCCCAGGATCATCTGACAGACCTTAGTGCTGCAGAATTATTAAAGGCTGATTACTCTGTCTAGGCAGATATAATCAGTTGACTATTCTGCAAGTGTGTCCTTTTCTGGACAGTAATTTGTCTGTGGAAGGAAAGAGTCAATTCTTTTCTAGTGGCTGTCTCACCACAACTGGAGTAACTCCAAAGATGCTCAATTTCTTCTTAGAATTCAATATAGGAAGCTGTCAGGAGCAGACAGGTCTCTAATCAAAATAAACATTAATACAGAAATGTTTGTCACGTCAATTCTGTGGATTTCTGGTGTTTTGAAAACCAACTATCCATGTAAGGTAATATGGTCTGTTGTCTGTTAACTCCACTCAGCTATTTCTAAATAAAACATAGAAAACACCCTAACAATAAACTCTAAGCCATGAATTTGCTATAGTCCCTTAACTCACAGGCTGACCATCTCAAATCAGTTAAAAAAGTTAAAGAAGGACTGGGTCTAAGCCTTATATTCTTAAATGTGTTATACGGGTACAATGTCTATGAGAGTAACAATATTTATCTCACTTTATCCTAAAGCCAAGGAAAAAGCCAGGTTCAGAACTAAGTGTTTTAGTTAGGATAGATGACAGAGGTTCTGGTTAGTCAACAAAATGATGGACTGGGTATTAGGACTATCTTGTACCTCACTGGTACAAATTGGCATAATTATGCTCTAATTGTATTTTGAAAGAAAAGTTTCATTTTAACAAAAAGGGTGATATGTAGGAGGAGCTAAGGCAGGAGGAGTACTGAGAGGAAGAGAAGGAGTAAGAAGAGGAGGAGAAGAAGGAGAGGAGAAGCTAGGTGATGAGAGAGAGAAAGATGGGGGAGACAGGGAGGCAGATGTTCATGTATCTCCACCAGTCAAAGGTAGTTGATATATCTAGGTTGGGTAGTGGGTTACACCTCTGATTGAGCAATAACAAACTTATAAAGCCTTTGATTAACATTTTTTAAAAATGTATAAGTGCAAAAAGGAAAAGGGGGCATGGGATACGGGTTTTCTAAGGGGAGAGAATGGGGAAAGGGGATGGCATCTGAAGTGTAAATAAAATATCCAATAAAAAATGGAAAAAATAAAAATAAATAAAATTTAAAAAATATAATAATAGAAAATGAAACAGAAACAAATTTTTGGCTGTGGGTCTCTGCACCTCTCTTCTTGAGTTGCTGGGTGAGGCTTCTCTGATGACAGTTATGCTAGAATCCTATCTGCAAGTATAATACAATATCATTAGCAGTGTCAGAGTTGGGCTCCCTCTCACTGCATGTGTCTCAAGCTGGACACGTCATTGGTTGGCCATTACAAAGTGATAGCAAGTCTTTGACTAAGCCTTTGTACACATGTAACCAGGTGGGGGGCATCCAGGGAGTAGGAAGCCCATGGTCCTTTGTTACTGGGAAACCTTATCTAAACTAAGTAAAGGGCAAAGACCGAATATCCAAATTAACAAAATCAGAGGGAAAGGGGGAATAACAAAACAAAACAAGGAAACCCAAAGAATCATTTAGTCATATTCCAAAACCCTGTACTCTGCAAAATTGAAAACTCTAAAAGAACTGGGCAGTTTTCTTGACAGATGCCACTTACCAAAGTTGAAGCAAGCTCAGATAAACAATTTAAATAAGCCTATGACCACTAAGGAAATAGAAGCAGTCATTAAAATCAAAGCCAAAAAGGTTTTAGCACAGGATTCTACCAGGTGATCAAAGAAGAGCTAATACCAATATTTCTCTATAGCTTCCAGGGGCCACAGACAAACTGGGTTTGTAAGACTCTAGTGAGCAGAGCCTTAGTATACTGGAGACCCCCTGAGTGAACCACTCAGAGATGAGAGATCACTGCAAAATGCAAGAGGAAGTTTTAATGTTCCAACATACTGGGACCATCCTGCATCCCAAAAGGAGAGGCAACCCTTGAAAAGCTTGTTCAGTAGACATTTATACAGTCTCTATGTGTAGCAGCATTAGGCACAATGTGATTGGCAGAACAGGGACTTTTTCAACTGATTTGTCTTTAGGGAATGAGGCAGCAAAAACCTCCCTTGTCTAAGGGAATGTAGAATGTGTCTACAGGCTCTGGGCCATTCTCATCCACAGGTAGGTTCCCTCCCTTGTGATCTGAGGAATGTTAATCACCCTCTCCCTCCCTCCTCTGACTGCTAATCCAGCAAGTGTCCTCTGACTGAGGAATGTTAACTAGCCTCTCCCATCCAGGGACACAAGTGTTCCAAAGTTCCTCTTCAGTTTCACCAGAAAGGAGGGGTAGAAATGAAAAGTAGATGGAGAGGTGAGAGAAATATGGAGCCAAGACAAAGTTCTCTGATCAACGCTCAAAGTTTAATATTCAGCTCTTGTATATATAGGGAAAGCCCCACCTAACCCATCCTTCGTTTCTGCCAGATTATATTGCAGATTATATAGCAAGTCAAGGTCAATGGACATTCTATTCTTCTAAGTTCATGTAGGAATTTTCACAAGCAGCCAGGGTAGATGACTCCTCCTAGGTCCTATTGTAATTTTTTCTGGCCTGCTCAAGGCTGGGGAAGGGTACCCTTCTGAAATCATCCCACAAAATAGAAACAGAAGAAACATTGCCAAATTCATTTTATGAGTTCACAGTCACCCTGACACCTAAACCATACAAGGACACAATAAATAAAAAGAAATAAAGACAAATTTCGCTCATGAACATAGATTCAAAAATTCTCAATAAAAACCTATAAACCATGTAGGGCGGCTATCTTGTGCATGCGGTGGGTCCTGTTGGGTGGTGTTGTGGATCCCTTGGCACTGGGGACCAGAAGCATGGAAATTTGACCGAGTTCACTCTATGCAGCACTGGGCAGATGCTGCGGGGCTCTGCCTGGGCACAGAGAGATCTCAGTCTTAAGTCCCGTGAGAACAGGGTTTTTGAGTGGTGGTCTCTGGGCCAACATGGCTGACCCAGGAGGCCAGTGGTCTATGTCCTTGGGCTCCCAGATGCCATTGGGAGCTGCAGAAGAACAGAGACACAAGGGCATACGGGCTGGCCCACAGCCAAAAGGAACTAGGGGAGGAGAGGCCCCGGCAGTGCCCTGCTGGTAGAGGCTCTTGGTTACTCACTTGGCTGGCTCGGCTAGCTTGCTTGAGTTGGCAGTCTCCTCAGTGGGAACGTAGAGAAGTCTTCTAGTAGGAGATTAGGTGGCGGTAGCTCATTAGTCAAAGGCCTCCACAGTTCTTCATGGTGGGGCCCCAAAGACATGAAAAAGTTCTAAGGTTTTAGAAGGTTTATCGTCATGGCAGAAAGTGGATGAATCTGGCTGTACTCCCCCCTCTCTCAGAGCTGAGTTAAATGAGGAGGAAGGAGGGTCTGGAAAAAATGCTTAATTGTCTATGCCCTCTAGCCTTCAGGTAACTCATTAATATGGAAATCTTTTGAGGCTGAAGCCTGTAGCCATGCCCTCTACCTGTGGAAGGGCTGGTAGGGGCATTGCCCTACATGACTGAAAGGCGCTGATCAATGGAGGTATTTATTAGACCGCGTGTCAGGAGCCTGGAGTCTGGGAGTGTGGTGAAATGTATGCCATCTCTCGAAGGGTCTCTGGCCATTTCTAGGCAGGGCTCTACCAGAAACCAAGCTGTTCTTGTCATGGTTCCACAAAACCATCAAAATGATCATCCATCATGATCAAGTTAGCATCATCCCAGAGATGGAAAGATGGTTCCACATATGAAAATATGTCAATGTAACATATACATAAGCTGAAAGAAAAATGTTCATCTTATTAGATGCTGAAAAAGCTTTTGACAAAATCCAACCTCCACTTCATGATATAAGTCTTGGAGAGATCAGGGATACAAGACATTACATTAACATAATAAAGATAATTTACAGCAAGCTGATAGCCAACATCAAGTTAAATGAAGAGAAACTTATGTAATTTTGCTAAAATCTGGAACAAGACAAGGCTGCCCACACTCCTTATGTATTCAGTACAGTGTTTGAAGTACTACCTACAGCAGTTATATGGCTAAAGGAGATCGTGGAGATAGAAATCAAGGAAGAATAAGTTAAAGTATCATTGTTTGTAGATGATATGACAGTATATATAAGTGACCCTAAAAACATTACAAGGAAACTCTCCTACAGCTGATAAACACCTTCAGTAAACTGTCTGGATATAAGATTAACCCAAAAAGGATCAGTATCATCCTATATACAAATGATAGACAGTGTGAGAAAGAAATCAGACAAACACCCTCCACAATAACCACAAGTGATATAAAATATCTTGGAGTAACTCTAACCAAAAAAGTGAAAGACCTGTATGGCAATAATTTAATGTCTTTGAGGAAATAAATTGAAGAAGATATCAGAAGATGAGGAGATCTTCCATGTTAATGTATCGGTACAATAAACAGTAAAATTACCATTCTACCAAAAGCAACCTACAATGTCAAAACAATACACATAATTTCAACACAACACATTGAAGACCTTGAAAGTACAATACTCAACTTCATGTGGCAAAAGAAAAAACCCAGATAGCTAAAACAATCCTGTATGTATGTATGTGTATATCTATCTATCTATCTATCTATCTATCTATCTATCTATATATATATATAAACTTCTAGAGGTAATATCATCCATGATTTCAAGATATACTACAGAGCTAGAGTAATAAAATCCACATGTTATTTGCCTAAAAACAGACAGGTTGATCAAGGCAAACAAAAATGAAGCACTTGTCATCTGTGTGAGGCTCATTTGGTGATGCCAGACACTGCAGGGCTCTCCCAACTGCAGTAACTGCAGGATGGCACTGCATCTGCAGCCCTGACTTCCTTGAACACTGCAGTGCAGGGCAAATTAACTCACTCATTCTGCAGGGGACATTCCTATGGCTGGCTGTAATAAAAGAGGGTTCTGATTTTTATAGGTGACTTCTTCATCCTTGACTATATCATTTCCCTGATCTGTCCATCAGCCTGTTTCCTCCTCTGACTCTCACAGGAAACCAACACTCTCAAAACTGGGTCACCATTTTTGTGATTTATTTCTTAATACACAGAGTGTCAGGTATCTGTGAATAAACCTCTGTATTCATTGTGTAACAAGAGATATGGATTCATACCAGAAGAAGTTTTCTCAGGACACTCACAGGGCAGTTATCCTTAACTTGTCTGATTGAGGGATGTGTCTTAAACAGCATTGCTAAGTGTGGACAGCTTCTGTCCCTGACTTCTGAGGCCATGCTCTGCTGAACTGGTGTGAGCAGAGAAGACTCAGCTGGGAGAGGACATGCCAGAGGATCCCCATGGTTTGCTGAGGGGTTCATCTTTACCAGACTGCTCCTCATGAAATGACCAGTCTAGAAGTTATTGTTTACATTTCTTCCCATCATAGATCATTTAAAGATGTTTACACCACAAATGTTTGCTTTGCATGTCTGGTTGACAAAAGTGTGGTGCAATATTAGCAGACATCAGCATAACTGCAGAAATGTCAGCTGTGTCTCTCCTGGCCAGGTGGCACTAGTGATGGCAAGATAGCATGTCCCCTTCTCGGTCAGTCTTCTGGATCAAGGAGGTGTCTGTGATGTTCACCTCCAGAAGAGCAATGTTTTCAAATGATTTAAATGCCTCATCCCCTAAAGTTATAGTTTCATGAGATTGTCCCCATTTCCCTAATTCAGGGATTTTAAAATATCATGAAGATAATAGTTCCCCTGGTTACAGGCGGTGGAAATGTATTGTTCACAGAGCTTTGCAATGAAGGTTTAAAAGTTTGCTGCTGCTATTTCCCCTTCTCCTAATCCTACTCATCCTCATCTTCCTTTTCCTCCTCCTACTACTACCTATTTTGTTTTGTTTTGTTTTGTTTCTGACTTCTGCTGAAATTGAGATCAAAGTAATCAAACCCATTATATAAAGAGCATGGTAATCCAACGAGAATCACCCAGTTAAACTTATTTAAAGCTCTACTTGTACACAGAACTCACAGCCTACTAATCTTAAAAAAATCTTTAATTTTTTTCTAATGATGCTATGCTATCTTGTTTTAGAAAATCTCCATTTAATCTTATGAGATTTATTTGTTTATTTTTTATGTGTGTTAGTTATTTTTCCCTGCATGTATGCGTCTGTACCACATGCCTGTTTCCTGAGGACCTCAGTAGGTTTTAGATCCTATAGTCCTGCAGTTACAGTTTTGAGATGCCATTGTGTGAAGGGAATTGCACCTGGGTCCTCTGTAAGAGCATCAAGTTCTCTTAACAGCGAGCATGTCATTTTTAAAGTATTAATCTGACTATCTACCTTACCTCTGGTGTATTTTTTCATTGTATTTATTTTGTGGATTGTGGTGGGGTGTGTATGCCACAGCACACATCTCAAAGTCAGAGGAACACTCTGACTGAGGCTCACCACAGGCCTCCCACTCTAAGCACTTAGCTGGTGCCTCAGCAGCAAGAGGCATGACTCTTTCCTGTCCATCTCTTCACAAAGGTTCATGAAAAGATGAAGTTGGGCAAAAACCTGAAAATCAAGTAGACACAGCAGGAAAGAGTGAGGTTCGTTGTCCAAATATTTCTCAAACAAAATGAGATTCAAGTTTTTTTATTATAAAACATTGCACACAGTACATGGAAGAACATGACAAAAGACAAAACAGGCAACCAGCTCTTCTCAGGACATTCTGGTTCTGGTCTCAGTGAGTCAGGGAAGGGAACCTGGCACAGTTCACTGTGACTGAGTCATTTGTGTCCTAACAACCTCACCATCCTAGTTGCTCTGTGACAGTTCCTGCCAGGCTGACAGAGCCTCGGGGACTCCACCAATTTGTGATTTTTCAAGTTGAATTGGGAAGAATAGTGACCATGACCAAACTCTAGAGGGAAAAATGCAGTCATCTGAGGTTGCCCTCTACAGCAGCCTCCATTCCTTACAGAGATTTTTAAAGTTCTAATAAATCACACAACAGAAGAACTTACATCAAAACAGTTCTGCTGCATGTACTGAAGTGATACATGCACAACTGATTAATGAAAGTGAGGTCTCCAGACCTTTCGATTCTCTGATGATTTGTCTTAGGAATAAGTAAGTCAGTAAAACGTATGTACCTTGAGAGCTTTTCCAGCTATTCATTGTGACTTAGTTCATGGGAATAAATGTGCATTCTAAATTAATTTTAAAGTCTTTAAAGTAAGGAAGTGAGTGCGTTAAGAAGAAAACATGCTCATTTCCCATGCAGAAAACAGTCTTCTGTGCTGTGAGGCCAAGAGAACTCAGTGTCTCCTCTGTGATGGTGAAACTCCCCCTAAGACCACCAAGCTGCTTCTCCTAGAGACTTCCTGTGTCCTGACCACCTTCTGATTCTGCACTTGGGTACAAAGCACTTACCCAGATGGACGTGGCATGGGAGGACTTGGTACAAGAGAAGATCTTGCAGAGGCTGAGGTGAAGGGAGTCTTTAATGCATCTCTGTGGCATGTAATGTCTGTGTCTGAGGAGAATCACAAGTTCTAGCTTGGGAGTATGGAAACAAGGCATCTCAGTGGATCATGTTAACAAGCTGCCACAGTCCTCACTCTGTCCTAAAACAGCCATTTTGGGAGCATTGAACACAAACTTTAGGTGAGCTCCCTTTTCACACCTGCAGGAGAGATCAGAAAGTTTGTACCAAATAGACAACCCTAACTTTTCTCACTTTACTCCTTAGACTTAATTCTGACCTGTGGAGACATGGAAGAGAAAGCAAACCTGAGGGGTCCATGCACTGGAACTAGAAACTCAAAGCAGTGAGGAAGAGACAGATGTGAGGAGGCCATGATGTGGTCCTGGCTGCCACCAAGAACATTGCCTAGGTTCATGGTCCTCCTGCAACTGAGGTCTGTTTCAATGTCTGTGGCCTGAGTTACCACCAAAGCCCAAACTGATATTTGTGGTCTGGGCTGCTGCTGGGTATCACGTGGATGTCTGAGGGACATGCCCCTGAGCAGGGACATATCATTATTAGTGGCCTGGGTTGCCACATAAGGCCATGGGTATATATGGAACCCTCTGCATCTGGGGATCAAGTCTGAGTCTGTGCTATGGTAGCTGAGGGCTATTTGATGTCCCAGGCCCATGTTATCCTCAAAAGCTATGCAGATATCCCTAGTCTGAAGGCCCTCATGAAGGACAGTGCTGAGTTGGCCACATATCAACCACCAACACAACCAGGAGTGTAAGCACTGCCCCTCAGCTGCTGTAACACTCTGGAGAGCAGGTCCTTCACTTTGTCTGTGAAGAAAGTAGAACTGAACCTGGAGACAAAGGCACACTGTGCTATCCCTGGAGGCATGAGAGCAGGAGAGCTGTCCTTGTTCCTTACTGGATCTGACATTGGATGAGCTAGCTTTTAAAGTCATGGAGAACTCTTCATGCTCTTGTTGGACAAATTGAGGACCAACCTAATAAAGTCACCAACTCCCAGGCCTATATCCAGGCATTTGAGTTGGCCTACCTCAACATCTACCCCATATATGATCTGCTGGAGCATGTGAAAGGGCCAGTCCTACAGATCCAAAACTGAAGGATCTTCATAACAAAGTGAACAACCAGATATCTGAGAGAAGTCCCTGTCAGGATACAGTATTGATAGTGTAGCAGAACCCAGAGGTCTTGGAACAGACCAAGGACTCATGGCAATGAACACTTGCAAGTAAAAATGTGTGAAAAAGCTCTATTCTCTAGGATACATTGTGACACACAATAGTTTACACAACAAGACTTTTTTAAAAAATTCTACCTGATTTTATTTTCTTTGGGATGTGGAAGGTTGCAAGGTTGGAGGAAATATACAAAAAGTACATGGTGGAAATTCACAAAGAACCAATAAAAATATGTTTAAAAAGACAGAAATGACAACCATGAAAGATACATGTCAATATTGACATATAAGAACATTTCTAGGTAATAGAATGTTGGTGATATTAGTTCACAATATTTCACAAGATTGTTCTTCTGACATATTAAGTATTGATGATGCTCAATCACTGATGTAAAAATATATCACTGGGTATGTTTTATCTTTAATTGATTTTTTTCCCGAGAAAAAAGAATAAGCCCAAACTTTGTATATAATCAGTTGTTTCAAGCTAGGTAATATTCTGTTTCATTCACTTTCAATTGGAGTTTCAACTGTACATAAACCACCTCATCAAGAAGGTCAGAACTGTACTCCTATGCTGGGTGGGAAACCCTTCCAAGGTACAGAAGCTCCTCCCTAAGAAGGCTGATTAACTGAAGAACATGTATCCTTCATGGGAAAACAGAAGATAAGAGCCAGAGCATCAAGAAATGATGGTCAACCTCTTGCATGGAACAAATTTCTCATAAGCTTTTGAACTGTTGAGAAATTGCAGTTTGGTACTCTTAGAATCTTTATATTTGTATTCATTTTCTGCAGCATGGCTAAAGTACCTGAACACATTTCTATTATGAGAAAAACCACAAAAGATACATGTTTCCCATTTGTGTGTGTGTGTGTGTGTGTGTGTGTGTGTGTGTGTGTGTGTGTGTGTGTGTGTGTTTATTGCAGGGAATCATGAAATTGGCCTGGCCTAGCTTCTTTGAAGAACCTGCATCCTAGATTTTATAAGATAGAGTCCATGGCTCTTGGGGCACAATGTGCCTTCCACGTTCTGAGAGACTGACACACTCCCTCAAACAATGAAGCATTCTGGCCTCTGTTCCCTTAGTAGTCAAGAAAGCCTGAAAGCTTTTAGGACAATTGGTCTAAGACATTAATGTTGTGTACCATTTATAGCCTGAAAATGTCATGGTATCCTGGCAACTATATATTGATCCTGGCAATAGACATTATATTCTATCTCTGATAAAGGTATAAAAATTCTGGTGGCTCTAAATGAAATTAGTACAGCTTAGGTTTGCTGCAGACCTTCCAACCTGCCTGGTTTAATTCATGGTAGCCTTATCAAATGATCTTAGACTGGTAAGAAAGTAATGCATCTACAGCACTCCCTTCCTGAACTGAAACTCTAGCTCCATCAGCAAAACTTACACAGTGCCTATTTTGTGAGTATATAAAACACCATTATGGGTTTCATTCATGTTGCATCCTTCAGGTCCTTCCCTCCATATGTAGATTCATACAATATCTCCTGTGTGACTGAAATTTCACTTTGCAGAGTAGCATCTGGCCTCATTAGCATTGGTTCACATGCTACAGTCTCCTCAATTCTGAATACTAAATAATAGTTCACTCATGTAGAAGCTACTATAGTTCCAATATTCAGACAGCTCAAGCTGTTAGGTTGTTTGTATCTTGCAATGTTGAAAATTTGTAATATTTATTTTGGGATATATGATGTTTTAATCCCTGAACATAAGTGAAATGTGTGTGCAAACATGTGTGTGTTTTCAGCATCATGTCATTATATATAGTAAGTGTTTATCTAATTTTGAAAAATAGATAATGGGGAAGTTCAGATATTGAGAAATGTCATGATACAGCACAGATTTAGAGAACTGTAAGACATCCAGGCAGTAACAGGAGAGATTGCCTTTAAGGTTTTCTCAGAAGAGATTTAAGGGAAAATCTTTCAAATACTTCAGTGTCCGTGGTTTGATTTTTTTTAATATAAATCTGCCACCACTACAGTTATAGAAAAGTACATGAGTTAAATAGAACAGACACAAGTCCACCTTTTCACTTAACCTCAAACCATGCACATTACTCCAAGTTTCATAGCTCTGATGCCAGTACATTGGCTCACCATAAGAAAACTTACCATCACAGAAAATCAAATTTTACTATCCTCTCATACATGGATATCAACAGATTAGTTACACGTTTTTCATTACTGAGAACCAGCAGAGGACTGATCGCAGCATAGCTATGGGCTACAAGGATCTGAACACAATAAAGAGATGGATTTTCCTGGAATATAGTTCTTGAGGAGGACAGGATACTGTCAAAAGTTAACATCACCAGGAAGAAGCTCAGAAGCATTAGAATGGTCCAGAGAGCTCTTTGCTCTGGAGTTGCTTTTGGAGAAAGGTTTGAATTCTGAAGACGCTGGGACCGATGCTTATGCCTGCACAAGAGAGTTGCCATGTAGAAAGTCGAGAGGCTCATGAGACCAATAAGGAAGACATTCCTGAAAACCAGCAGTGTGGAGATGGTGTGTTGCATTAAGGAACTCATGGGTAGAAAAGAGCAAGATTTCGTGATATATATAAGATTAACTGAGGTGAGATTTTGTGTGGCAGTAACTGCTATTAAAATATGGCTGGTGGTGGATATATAGAAGAAACTCAGTAAAATAAAGAAACATGAGAGCTGATGTGGGGACTTGTGTTTGAATTTAGATAAGTAAGAGCTTTGAGGGCAGAGGATGATGGCCTGGAAGACACTTAAAAGGCAGGTGGTACAAACAGAGAGGTTCCTGAAAAACCTGTGCAAGAAAATAAATAGTTTACACATGATATTATCCCATCCTTCTGAAGACACAAAAAAGTCTTCAGTTATATATGCTGCAAGTAACAGCATCACTAGGTGTATGAGGGCCATGAGTCCAATGGGCAAGTCAGTGAGTCTTGGTCTGTGCCCATGAAGGAACATGAAGGTGTGGAAGAGGAGAAGGCAGCTGTTGGCTGAGATCCCAATGCCTATCTCAGAGAAGAAGGCATTTCTGATGTAAGCACTACAGTACCGTGTATGGTCTTTATTCATATTATGCTGGGTAGAAGCACATAGTAATTGTCTAAAGAGAAAGCAAGAAACTTCTTTGTTACATATTGCCTTCTAGATCCAGAAAAGGAACAAGAACATGAATGTGCACATATGCATCACATTTACCAACTTAATAGAAATTCATCTCTCTCTCATGCCATCCAGAATCCATCCCTAAGCTCACACATTTTCTACTCCTCTCAAACTGTTAAGAGCTTAAGTTTTTCATTGTGAACCTCTAACAGGTGTAAGTTTTACTCTACAGTAAAATTCCATACATTATAGAAAATGTTTTCTTTTCAATTACTTCTAATGTCCATCTATATGGGCAATGCCTAACATGGTTTTGATTTGTATCATCTTCATTGTCAAGCATGAGCTAGATCTGTATTTTCAGTGAACCTGGAGGGGGAAGATGTCACAAAATGGAAAGAGCCTTTTCTGAGGAAAGAATACTCATGCATTAGACACTCACAGAGTTATTTCATTTGGTCATTCTCTTTACCATTTATTGCTAAGGTAAATATTGTTTTCATAGTTCCACCTAAAATGCTGGTAAGTTTGAACTCAGAATTTATGCTGTTTCAGGTTTCACCCACAGTTAGATTGTGCACACACATGCCCATGCCCACATAAACACACGGGCACTCGTGAGCACTCTGAGATAAAATGCAGTCACATTCCCTAAAACATGTGAGCAATCATGTGCCAGTGTCAGACCCTAGATGTGAAAGATATACACGTCAAATTTACAAGTGCTTCCTGTACATCATGATCTCCATGGAAATGTCAGTCACTGGTCTTATTCTCATGCCATTCCTGATGCTCTGACCTGGGAAAATTAACAAAGTTCTTTTAAAATCATTATGTTAAACCAGAGAAGATCAAAATTTCAAAGCAGTAGAATGGTGGAGCTGTCCATGTCCTGAGAGTGCTGGCAGTACTTTTGGCCTTTTCTTTCAATCCTTCTTTGGAACTCCATATCTCAGTGGCTTTAAGATCTCTAGAAAATCCAACCAAGCAGCCTCTGTGAGAAAATCCCAGTCATCAGAGACCTACCATTCTCCTTTTCAATAAGCATGAACAGAGTAGGCTGCACCTATAATTACAGTTGATCCAAAACTGTTCCACACACACACACACAAAAAAAAAAACTGAGACAGTTTCTGTTGTCAAAGAAATTGAAATAAGTGTTAACTCAATGAATAGAACACAGTGGAAAGGATTAATTGAACATGACTAGTGTTTCTTCAGGAAGCTGGATATGTGTGCTTATAGCAGGAAGTGTGACCTTTGTATCATAACTGAGGACTCACAGTTCTAGGGACTACAAAGGCACAGTGTACTTGGGAACAATTTCTAGCAAGTTGAGCAGGGGTTGAGGCTTGACACTACAATTTAACAATGTCTGACTTTGGGTTGAGAATAAAAAGCACTCCTGAGTGAACACTGGTAGGTCCATTGCAGTCATGTGTGGTTGTCCTTTGTGGGAGGACCTTGGGAATCTGGCACCTGTATGTCAGGATCAAAACAAATTATGGGGTCACATTCAACTTTTTATAAAACTTCTTTAAAATATGTGGTTTAATAGGAAAATGGGGTATAGAACTAAACAGAGAATTAACAACAGAAGAATCTCAAATGGCTCAGAAGCACTTAAAGAAATGTTTAAAGTCTTTAGTGATCAGAGAAATGCAAATCAAAATGACACTGAGATTCTACACCAATCAGAATGGCTAAGATCAAAATCTCAGGTGACAACACATGTGGGAAAAAATATGGAGAAAGAGGAACAATCCTCCATTTCTTGTGGGATTGGAAACTGGAACAACCACTCTGGAAATCAATCTGGAAAATCCTGAGAAAACTGGAAATAAATCTACCTGAAGATCCAGCTATACCACTCTTGGGCATAGACGCAAAAGATGTCCCACCATGCAACAGGGGTAGGGGTTCCAGTATTTTCATAGTGGCCTTGTTTGTGATAGCCAAAAGCTGGAAACAACCTATATGTCCCACAACAGAAGAATGGATACAGAAAAGATGGTTCATTTACACAATAGAATACTACTCAGCTATTAAGAATGAAGACATCCTGAGTTTTGCAGGCAAATAAATAGAATTAGAAAATACCATCCTAAGTGAGGTAACTCAGACCCAAAAGAACATGCATGGTATGTTCTCACTAATAATTGGATATTAGCCAAAAAAGTACAGAATACCCAGGGATGCTCGGGGTAGTCCAGTGATTCTCAGAACAACATAGACTAGTGATAAAGCCATGGTTGCTTCTCAGAGGTTTTAGGTACTGGAGATGCCACACTTACAACACAGGTTATGGGTTATTTGACTGAATCTGACCTGAAAGCCTTCTTGCTGTGGTCTAGCTTCCATGGTACAAGAAAATCATCTACAAGCTGCTCAAGGAGGGACAGAATCAGTATAGTCCTATCAGGCTGCAACATTTAAGAACCACAACAAAGAGAAGCGTGGCAAGCTGGCCATAAATGTGCAGTAGAACCACTTACCCTTGGCGGTATCAAGAGCTGTATGACTGGATGTAAAAACCAATTCCCTCAACAGTAGGGAAATCATCAATAGTTCTAGAAACAGCCAGTTTCTGGGGACCAGTAAGGACATGAACCTTAGAAAGCAATTTATTCCCAACACTTTTATAGACCAGCACAATTCCAAAGTATATTCTGGGCCTTACACCTAGAGATAAGCAAGGCTACTAACCCTCCTCAAAGAAGCTCCTCTTTAAGGCAAATGTAGACGATAAAAGACAGCACAACTGCACACAACACAGAGATCTAGAGATTGTGGAGGAGCCTAACAACAACAGACAAGTCTACATCACAGCCCCTGCAGGTTTGTTTGGCTCAGGGAACATCTAGGAAGATGAAGCAGAAAGATTGAAAGAGCCAGAATTCTAGGAAGTTGGCAATAAATAGTCTCTCCTAGAAATGGTGGCAAAACCAAGATTGGAACAATGTCAACACGAACAGACAAGCTAATGTGGAAGGGAAGTTTTCACAGGTACTGGCCCTAGGCAAAGGACTACAGGCTGCTAGAGTCTCCTGGGAGAGGAAGAACTAGCATCTCCCAAGTATGAGCATCATTATTGCTTATCCAATACAAGGTGGTCAGCCCTGGGACCATATTACACTCAAACAAAAATGCATTTATATGTATACACACATACATATTTTGTGTATAAAATGATAAGAATAAAGTCAGTGAATTTGAGTGGGGCATATGTGAATGGTTTCAGAGACAAAGATAGAAGGAGCAAAGTGACATTCTTATTTAATTAAAAAAGTACTTGAAACTAAATAAATAAATGGGTGAAGTACCTTGATCAAACATTAACAGACAGGCTGTTGTTGTGGGAGATTGGCCTCTATCAGCTCTAGTAAACAATGGATTGGTTTCTTTATAGTTAATTCTGATGAAATAGCCACCCATATTTTTGTAAACCACTTGTTTCAATAACAGTTGACCTATAAAAATAATAGATACCAAATGAGAAACATTTAATAAAATAGTGGTTGTAGGACTTTTAAAAGTTTTGATCATATGCATAACAAGTGTTAACTGTAGGCTTACCAAATCAATGTGTGTCATTGAGTTGAGAGAAAGAAAGAAAGAAAGAAAGAAAGAAAGAAAGAAAGAAAGAACTAAAAGAAAGAGAGATCAAATTGAATTTTAAGAGGTTTTATATCAGAGAAATAAATATCTTAGGAAGAACACACCCTTGTTGTGGTGCAAAACACAATCTCCTGTGCTGAGGGGACATCAGAGCTTAGGGTCTCATCTGTAGATACTGAAAACCTCCCTGGAGCCCCCAAGCTCTTCCTCCCTCAGCCTTGCTAGGTCCAGACCACATTCTGATTCTGCACTTGGTGCAGAGCACTTACCGAGATGGACATAGCCTGGGAGAACTCTGCCTGAGGAGATCCTGTGCAGGCATAGGGGAGTGGAGTCTTTAATGCATCTCTACAGCTTGTAAGTTTAGTGTCTGTCCCAGGTGACAAGTTCCCACTGAAGAGCATGGAAATCCCAGTGGAGCATCATCCCTACCTTTATGTCACCCTGTCCTGGATAACAGCTATCTTGGGAGGCTGAGCACAAACTTTATCTGAGCTCCCTTGCCACATCTGCCAGATCAGAAAGTTTGCACCAAACAGACAGCCCTAACTTTTTTCATTTTACTCTTAGACTTAATTCTGACCAGTTTCCTTCACTGTGATGCTCTCTTCTGAGATGCGGGACTCCTTGTCTTCACATAATTTTCCTCTGCACTTGTGGTTCCTCCCTATGCAATGTGTGAGAGACAGTCTTTCATGGGGTTGGTCTATGGTTTCAAGGTAGTGTTGATTGTGTTTTCTGACATTCCCAAACTCCTAGTTACAGGATTTTAGCTGTGAGTGAGTTAAAATAAATTTTGAAGAAATTAGATGGAATGCAGAGAGTTTGTGCTGCCCTGGAGAACCAGGTGACCAGGCAGATAGAACATAGCCAAGGTCAAGCTGTGCTGTGCTCCATGGTTAGCAAGAACTATCAGTATCTTCTTGACTGACAGAAGCAGAAACAGGCTCTGAAACAATGTGCATTTTGTTTCAAATCCCACAGATCTAACACATAGTTACCAAAAGCACTGTGAGCCTTGGTACAAGAGAGACACAGTGCCTGTATTTAAAGCCCTAATGGTGCACTACAGATGCCTGAATAACATGATAACTCCAGAGTTGCAGGCAGGAAGATTTTAAATTAAAGTCTAGCCTTCACTACATGGAGAGATGTGGTTTTCAAAAAAGAAAACAAGTCTAAGGATGTCATGTGGAGTAATTAATATTCCCAACATTATAATTTGAATAGAATGCTTTAAACAACTCCTGACTAATGTCAACAATAAAATAGACAGAATAGATGGTAATGTGATTGTAGAAGAAACCGAGTATTAGGCGAAAATTAATATTCTCCTCATTTTGGAGGATTGTTATTTTTTAGTATAGAATGGAGTTTATTTATGGAATGGAAGGGGAATTGAAGTAGTATAGACAGCGAAATACAGACAGAGAGAGTAGAGGAGTAGAGGTTGGCCATGAGCATGTGGAGAGAGATGGGGGGGGGGGGAATGGGGAAAGAGGGGCAGCAGGAGCAAGGGGAGAGAGCAGGAGTAAGAAAGCAAGAAAGTCTCCTAATTCTTTTAGACACAGTCTCACCATGTAGCTGTAGCTGGCCTACCACTCACAGCATATACCAGGATAGCCTTGAACTTAAGGAGCTAGCCAGCCTCTGTACTTAAACCACATGCTAGCATCATAGGCATGTGCCAACACATTTGGATCTGTTAGTGTTTTTACACTTTCCTAATAATAGTTTATTCATTTCTACCCATATTCTTAATCTTTATGTCTCTGCAGATGTTCTCTCTATTAGTCATTCATGACTCTCAGTGTGTTAGCGAACCCACATCAGCATCTTTGACCAGCTCAGGATATAGAGAGGATGGGTCACAGTCCTTCTCCAGATGCTCTGCTTGCATCATGCAGTGCTCACATTATTTCTTTAAATGATCCTAGAGGCTCAGTTATGGGATCAAAGCATGAACAGTGACATCACTGCTCATAGATATGAGTGTCATTTTTGGATTGTGAACTTCTCCAAATTCTTCTCCTAAGTTATTGAGTGACAAGATACTTTCACTAAATAACATGAAAATAAAATTAAGTAGATTCTTACATTTAATTTATCTTTCCAAATAAGAACACTGGAAGACAACACTTTTCAGGAAATTGGTTTCCTGAAAAAAATGTCAAACCTTTGTCTTTATTCATGTCTTGTTCACTATTTAACTGTTGAGGGTGTGTGTGTGTGTGTGTGTGTGTGTGTGTGTGTGTGTGTGTGTGTCTTTGTTCATGTTTACACAAGAGTCCTCCTTCACTGTCTACCTTATTCTTCTTAGAAAAAGTCTCTCACTAATTCCTGATCTAGCCTGTTGTCTATGCAGGACCAGGGATCCTCCTTCTTCTCTGTCCTTCAGACCTGCTATTAGAGGTATGTGTGCATTAACCAAACCTCACATCACTGTGAAATGTAGTGTATTGTGCTTGGGTAATTGTTTCTACATATCAAGCAACCTTGCCCCTTAAAATCTCCTTAACCTATAAATGTGGAGTTTTCACCTAACAGAAAACCCTTACTCAGAAAGTAGGTACTGGAGCCCTGTTGCAGGTCTGGCAGTCTTCTATGGCTGAACTGTACATCCTTGTGTAAACTGAATCCCCCTGGAGAAAGTCTGCCACATAGCTTGTTACAGTGATTTGTAATGAGAATTTTGGTTTCTTTAAAAACAGAAATGTTATGAGACATATCTTTGTTTTGATGCTAGTTATGTGATATGGGGCTGCTTTAGACTGTCCACAGTAGTGGACTGTGATTTGCCTTGTGCTCTGGTAGGGGTGTGATTCTGCCAACTGCACATAGATTTTCCAATTATATGTCATTTGGAATTACAGGGACTGTTGAGAGGGTATACGAATGCAGGTGCCCCAAAAGAGAATGTGGCCTCTGCTGCTCCTCCTGCTGCCTGCTGTTTGCGGGTTCCTGTTGCTGGATGCTGGGTGGTGATATCTGGGCAGACATAGATCAAAATTGCCCCCAAAGAACTTGATACTCCTAATCAGAAAGAAGTAGTCTAATGATGTGGAGGTCTTCTTTCCTATCTACTTTTCTTTCTCTCCTTCTAGTGTTGGGAGTGTGGGGTTTAAAGGGTTGGAGAAGGATGGTAGAAATAGGTACCCATAAAGTAGCCACAAGTCTGGCTACAGTGATTCATGTTTCTGAAGCCAAAGTAGTCTCATCTTAAGGACTCTTACTCATCACTGAATAATCAAATAGTCACTGTCCTCTCATGGGTTGATATTGAAGGGTCATTTATAATTTTACAGTGCTGATGAACACAGTGGGACTGGCAGTGGCATAGCTGTGGCTCACAATAATCTGAGTGGACTAGAATAGAGGAATATCTGTGAACAGATGTCTTGAACAGGAGATAAACCTGCCCAACATGGACATCAGCACAAAGAAGCTCATGAGCATCAGGACGTTCCAAGGTGGCTTTGCTCAGAGGATGCTTTTAAAGAAAGACGGGTGCCATGGAGATACAGGGCCTGTTTCCTGTACCAGCACAAGAGAGCCATCATGTACACAATGGAGAGGACCATGACACTGAACAAGAATGCTGCCCTGAAGATGAACAATGTGGATAATAGGTATTGTATGGGGAAATAGTACAAGAAAAGAGGATTCAGTAACACATAGGAGGTGGTCTAACATCATATTAGGAGATACAAGAAGAGAGATGAAAAGCTTGATGGAAATGGATCAATACAAGGAATACAGAACAAACCAGATCCATAAAATGTCATATGGAGATAATGTCCTTTTGAACTTTCCTCAACAGGAGTGTCTGGGACTGGGAGTGATTCCTGGAAGCTTCAGCCAGTAGGCAGTACAAAGAGAGAAACCCTGCAAAAAAAACTGAAAAAGCAGATAGGTGATTTCCATCTGATGTCATCCCATCCTCACCAAAGCATGAAAATATCTATAGCTGTGAAGCCAACAACCAGCAGCATCATTAGGTGGATTTGGGCTAGTAAGCCAATTGACAGGTCAGCAAGTCGGGGCTTGTAATCACCACTGAACACGAGGACACCGAGGAGGAGAAGGAAACTGTTGACTGAGATCCCAAAGCTTATCTCAGAGAAGAAAGTTTTTCTGATGTCTCATGACAGTGTAAAGCTTGCTGTTCTGACTTACCTTATATGATCAAGAAGCATAGAACAAACTTTGCAGGATAAAGCAAAAGATACCCTTCATTCCGGCCTGAGGCCTGGACCAGACCTCTGCCCGGCAAACTTGTGAGGGCACCCCGGATTCCGCCAGACACATTCTGGGGGATCCATAGAACCCATAGCCAGCCCTAGCACTCCCCTTCTGCCACGTGCCCCTCTTCCAGCCTGAGGCCTGGGCTGGACCTCTGCTCAGCCAGCTTGTGGGTGCACCCCGGATTCCACCAGACACATTCTGGGGGATTCATAGAACCCATAGCCAGCCCTAGCACTCCCCTTCTGCCACGTGCCCCTCTCCCAGCCTCAGGCCTGGGCCGGACCTCTGCCCGGCCAGCTTGTGAGTACACCCTGGATTCCACCAGACACATTCTGGGGGATCCATAGAACCCATAGCCAGCCCTAACACTCCCCTTCCGCTGCACGCCCCTCTTCCGGCCTGAGACCTGGGCTGGACCTCTGCCCGGCCAGCTTGTGAGTGCACCCCGGATTCCACCAGACACATTCTGGGGGATGCATAGAACCCACAGCCAGCACTAGCACTCCCCTTCCTCTGTGCGCCCCCTCTTCCGATCTGAGGCCTGCTGGTGAGTGCACCCTGGTTACCACTGCCAGACACATTCTGGGGGCTCCACGGATCCCACAAACAGCTTTAGGTAGGAAAACCCACATACTACCCTGAGCTCATAGCTGGGTGCCCTGAGTGCTCAGAATCCAGCAGATACCTCCCCCCCCCGCCCCTGCTGCTAGCACCCCCCTTCTGCCCATCTCCCGGGTCTGAGGCCTAGACCAGACCTCTGCCAGGTCTGCAGTTGTGTGGACCCCAGATTCTGCCTGAGACATACATGGAAGGTCCACTCAACCCAGAGCCACAGAGGAACAACTGAACTCAGTGTCAGACAACATATCCTGAGATATCCAAGAGGAGACACGGCACCCAGAACAGCAGACAACTAGCTGGATGCTACCTTGGAGGCACCATATCCTGAGGCATCCTAGAGATACACCTTATCAGGGCAGCTGGAAAAAATCACAGAGACATCTGGACCCCTAGAAAACCAAACAAAAGCGAGACAACTGGAAAGGCAGGCTACAATCAGAGACAGAAGTACAGGTAGCACTAGATTTAACCAGATGGCAAAAGGCAGGCGCAAGAACGTAAGCAACAGAAACCAAAGTTACATGGCATTATCAGAACCCAGTTCCCCCATCATAGCAAGCCCTGAACACCCCATCACACCAGAAAAGCAGGATTGAGAATTAAAATCACTTCTCATGATGATGACAGAGGACTTTAAGAAAGACATAAATAACACTCTCAAAGAACAGATAGAAACACTTAAAGAGGAAACACAAAAATCCCTTAAGGAATTGGAAGAAAATGCAAACAAACGGGAGAAGGAATTAAACAAAACCATGCAGGATCTAAAAATGGAAGTAGAAACAATAAAGAAATCACAAAGGGAGACTACCCTGGAGATAGAAAACTTAAAAAAAGATCAGGAGTCATAGACACAAGTATTACCAACAGAATACAGGATGGAAGACAGAATCTCATGTGCAGAAGATACCATGGAAACATTGGCACAACTGTCAAAGAAAATGCAAAATACAAAAAGCTACTAACCCAAAATATACAAGAAATCCAGACACAATGAGAAGGCCAAACCTAAGGATAATAGGAATAGATGAGGGGGAAGACTCCCAACTAAAGGACCAGTAAATATCCTCAACAAAATTATAGAGGAAAACTTCCCTAACCTAAAGAAAGAGATGTCCATAAATATACAAGAAGCCTACAGAACTCCAATAGTTTAGACCAGAAAAGAATACTTCCGCCACATAATAGTCAAAACATCAAATGTACAAAACAAAGAAAAAAATACTAAAAGCAAGTAAGGGAAAAAAGGCAAAGTAACATATAAAGGCAGACCTATAAGAATTACACCAGACTTCTCACCAGAGACCATAAAAGCCAGAAGATCCTGGACTGATATCATACAGACCCTAAAAGAACATAAATGTCAGCCCAGACTATTATACCCAACAAAACTGTCAATCATTATTGATGGAGAAACCAAAATATTCCATGACAAATCCAATTTTACACAGTATCTCAACACAACCCAGCACTTCAAAGGATAATTGGTGGAAAACTCCATCACAAGGAGGGAAACTACAACCTAGAAAAAGCAGGAAAGTTTTCTTCCAAAAACTGTAAAAGAAGGTAGCTACACAAACATATATCCACTGCCAATAACAAAATAACAGGAAACAACACTCATTTTTCCTTAATATCTCTTAATATCAATGGACTCAATTCTCCAATAAAAAACATAGACTATCAGACTGGATACGTAAACAAAACCCAACATTTTGCTGCATTAAGGAAACGCACCTCTGTGGAAAGGACAGACACTACCTCAGAGTAAAAGGTTGGAAAACAATCTGCCAAGCAAATGGTCCCAAGAAACAAGCTGGAGTAGCGATTCTAATATCAAATAAAATCAGTTTTCAACCAGAAGTAATCAAAAAAGATAAAGAAGGATACTTCATATTCATCAAAGGAAAAATGTACCAAGAGGAACTCGCAATTCTCACATCTATGCCCAAATGTAAGGGCACCCACATACATAAAAGACACTTTACTAAAGCTTAAAGCATACATTGCACCCTACACAGTAATAGTGGGAGATTTCAACACCCTACTCTCAGCTATGGACAGATCATGGAAACAGAAACTAAATCAAGACACAATGAAACTAACAGAAGTTATGAACCAATTGGACCTAACTGACATCTATAGAACATTTTATCCTAAAAAAAAGAATATACCTTCTTCTCAGCACCTCATGGTACCTTCTCGAAAATAGACCATATAATTGGTCACAAAACAGGCCTCAACAGATACAAAAAGATTGAAATAATCCCCAGTACCTTATCAGACCACCATGGATTAAGACTTGTCTTTGACATAGACAAAAACAACAGAAAGCCCACATACACTTGGCAACTGAACAATGCTCTACTCAATGGTAACTTGGTCAAGGAAGAAATTAAGAAAGAAATTAAAGACTTTTTAGATTTAAATGAAAATGAGGACACACCATATCAAAACATGTGGGACTCATTGAAAGCAGTACTAAGAGGAAAAATCATAGCTCTAAGTGCTCATAAAAAGAAAGTGGAAAGAGCACACATTAACAACTGACAGCAAACCTGAAAGCATTAGAACAACAAGAAGCTAGTATACCCAAGAGGAGTAGACGGCAGGAAATAATCAAACTCAGGCTGAAATCAACCAAGTCGAAACAAAAAGAACTATATAAAATATCACAAAACCAGGAGCTGGTTCGTTGAGAAAATCAACAAGATAGACAAACCCTTAGCCAGACTAACCAAAGGGCGCAGAGGCAGCATTCAAATTAATAAAATCAGAACTGAAAAGGGAGACATAACAACAGAAACAGAGGAATTAAAAAAAATATCAGATCCTACTACAAAGGCCTATACTCAACAAAATTGGAAAATCTGGAGGAAATGGACAATTTTCTAGATAGATACCAGGTACCAAAGTTAAATGAGGAGCAGATAAACCACCTAAACAGTCCCATAAAGCCTAAAGAAATAGACACAGTCATTAAAAATTTTCC
This sequence comes from Arvicanthis niloticus, assembly GCF_011762505.2. Classification (NCBI taxonomy): domain Eukaryota; kingdom Metazoa; phylum Chordata; class Mammalia; order Rodentia; family Muridae; genus Arvicanthis; species Arvicanthis niloticus. The sequence continues at coordinate 66,881 of NW_023046209.1, forward strand.
CACCAAAAAATGTCCGTGG